>NW_024422608.1:0-5207 GCF_014898765.1 Herpailurus yagouaroundi | reverse complement strand
CCTGAGAATAAACTCGGTCACTGTAGAGTGATTTTCGGCAGCCATTCCCCTGTGATTGGGAGCCCTGTGGGGATGGGAGAGAAGAGCCCATGAGAGCCTACATCTTAGACTTCTTGGCAAAGCTGGTTTTGAGCACTTGGGTTCAGTTGGGTGATCCTGGGCTCTTTCCCGATGAATCCTCCCTTCCTTTGGCTGTTGGCTGGAGAAAGACCAGGCTCTGGGTATTTCAAAGACCATGAGGTTGGGAGGAAAAAGGGGACAAGATCTGGGGCTTCTACCACTTTTATGTTTCTTAAATATCCTACAGCAATGGTTCTTAGGGTACATTTGTTGGACCAGCAGCATCAGCACCATGTTAGAGATGCAAACTCTCAGCCTCCACCCGGGACCTACCAAATCAGAAACTCTGGGATTGGGGCTAGCAGTCTGGGTTGAACACTCTCTCCAGATGATGCTGATGCCTGCTTAGGTCTGAGAACCTCTGTCCTATAGGTAACAAGCAGCATACTTCATATTTTGTGCTTGGACATGCTTCAGAAATAAAATTTCCTTGTCATCTGTGCAATTCCCAGATAGTTTCTGAATGTGAATGCATGATATCCTTCTCAAATTGACACAGTGTCAGGGTAGTATGGTAGTTACAGCCATATCATTGAGTGACAAGTCAATTTCTGTATCTGAAAGATGAAAATGAGAACAAAAGACCCCAATAATTAGCAACTGCTGCCAGGCAAGATGAGTTCCCTCATGTCAAGGGAGAAAAACTAAAATTTTAATCAGGCAGAATGACCATGTCTCAGCCTGGGATGACAAGCTTGCAGAAAATTCTGCAAAATTTGCAAAAAAAAAACCCCACACCCCCAAACTCCCCCAAGAAATCCTCACAACATATCCTGCCATGCTCTCCAGCAGCTGTCATATTGTGAAACTATCAGAAATAGTGAGCTGTATCCTGCTTGTCACTTTGCTCCTGAAACTTGCAATTTGGGACCTCAGTCTGACCAATCTCTGTAGAGGACACAGAACTTGCCGTTTTTTGCCTATTTAACCCCAAGCCTGATCCTTCCCTGACGGAGCTACTTTGGTTTGTAGCCGAATGCTGTGTCTCCTCGGTTTGCAAACTGCACAGCAATGAAGCTTGTCTTCTGATGAAATCCTTGCAGGATGCTTTTTGTTGACAAAGAAATCAATTTCCAGGGTGCTTGGGTGGTTCAGTAGGTTAAGTGTCGGACTTCAGCTCAGGTCATGATCTCCCATTCATGGGTTTGAGCCCTGCCTTGGGCTCTGTGCTGACAGCTTGGAGCCTGGAGCCTGGAGCCTGCTTTGGATTCTGTGTCTCCCTCTCTTTCTGCCCCTCCCCCACTCACATTCTGTCTCTAAAAAATAAATACACATTAAAAAAAAAAAGAAGAAACCAATTTCCAAGTCGGTTGTAAAAATAACATGGGATAATGCATATTTAGAAAATGTTTTCAAGCACTCGGTTCCCATAAAAGTGAGTTGTCATTAGGTGTCTGGAATTTGTTCTTAGGTTTTCACTGGACATGAGGCTATAAGACAGTGGTTCTCAACATTGACTGTGTTCTGTAATCCCTTGGAGCATTTACAAAGTATTGATTCCTCCACCCACAGATGTTCAGATTTAATTGATCTGCGGTGCAGGGTGGGCATTGGCACATAATATAGGACAGAGTAAGTGCTCAGTAGCTATTATGATGATGATGTTCAGATTGTAATATCAAACCAGGCCCCATTATTTCCCTAGTGGCAAGGTACTCAAATTGTCAACATTTCCCTAAGAAGCATGGATCATCATTGCTGGATATGATACTTATAGCCATCCCATCTCTAAGATACTTCTCTTAGGCTAAAAACCTTACATTTTCATTCTTTTTATTACTTCCTCATATAATTACTAACTTTGGTATAATGCTCTTTGAAGGTCAATCTCATTAACTCCTCAAATTTGGGGTATGAGGAGAAATGTGTTCCGAGTAGGATTTTTGTTTCTATTTTCCTACTGAGAAAACAGAAGTGCCAGACACTCAGTGAGTTTCCTGAAGCTTACTAAAAATTATCAGTGACTTAGAACTCAAACTCTTCTCTCCTGATCATGAGCTCATTTCCTTTAGCCCAGATGTGCAGGCTTTTACATCCACACACCTACAGTTCTAAGCAGTGTCATGGTTGAAAGTGCTTTACACTTGATGGCTTAGTTTGTGCATAGCCTATGAAAAAAGAGGAATGTTATATTATTTTTTCATTCTCTCTTAAATTCAAACTGTAAATGTTACCCCAAATCATACAGTTAGTAGATACAGAACTGGGCCTAATACCCAGGACTTCTGACTACCATCTGTTTTGTTTCCACTAAACCGTCTTCTGATTTCTGTAGCTCATCTTTAGGTAGCACTTTATTATTATTTAGTAAACTTAATTTATTGAATCTTTGGAGGTGCAGGATGGATTTCATTGGTAATTTCAGGTGCACTGAAAAAATTACAAAGGCAATACATATGCATTGTAGAAAATCAGAAATACAAATAAGGAAAGTATAAACATCATATTCCCCCACTATTTAGAGACTAATACTGGCAGTGACTATCTTTCTAGATTTTCTATGCATATATATATTTACATTGGGTATACACACACACACACACACACATATTTAAGTTTATTTATTTTGAGAGACTGTGAAAGAGAGTACACCTGTGCATACAGAGATACAGAGAAGGGGCAAAGAGAGAGAGAGGGTGGGAGGAGTGGAGAGAGAGAATCCCAAGCAGGCTCCTTGCTGATGGTGTGGAGCCCGATGCAGGGCTTGAACTCATGATCCTTGAGATCATGATCTGAACTGAAATCAAGAGTTGGATGCTTAATGGACTGAGCCACCCAGGCACCCTTAAATGTATTAAAAAACCATTTTGTAACCTGCCTTATTAAATGTACTTTATAATGCATTGTGTCATTTGATTCCTATAATAATAATAACTCTGGCACTAACCATATTTCCTTTTCTTAGATATAAGAGTCTTTAAATCCTTAGGATGTGAAGACACAAAAATCAGACTTGCATTGTAAACTTCACATGTTATGTTATTGGTGGTATGGCATTTAACTTCACAATAACTAGTCTCAGAAGTAGCTAAGTTTTTTCCATTTATTACTAAGGAGAAAACAAATTTCTTCTAGATAACAACAATAGATTTAAAAAATCTTATCTTTTCCCCTTGTACACAATTTTCACCTCTTAAAACAATAAGAAACATAGAAAATCCACCTTGAATAAACCATTACCAGAAATCAATGTGTTCTACAAAGCAGTGTAGAGTAAATACCACTCAGTGTGGTGTGGACTGAAAAATCCTAGATAGAACTGATTTAAATTTAATTTTTTACTCCCATAATCATCTAATGATATGAAATGAACAAACATGATCCATATATTTGATATCAGTTACTACAATGATTACCTCTAGTTCTACTGGACCATAAGAGGCTTCGGCTTGCAGCCTATGAGAACTCAGCACATAAAGAAGAAAACGCTTAGAGATGAAGGTAAACAAATGCTTAGAAATAAAGCCTGAATTAGAAACAGGAATTCACGGAAGAAATATTTTTTTCATATAATTGCTTTAAATTTGTAATTAAATACCTGTGTGGAGAAAAAAAACAACACAGTCTCCTGGAAATTTTAGGGGATGCCTTGGTTCCAATAGTTAGGAACTAAACATCAAGAAATGAGGGAGCTGTCCAGATTTGTATCTATTCCTAAATATATTCCAAGAGGCCAGTAGGGTTATGAAAAATGGGTCACTGAGGGTCTGTTTATACAACACATGGGCAGAACCTCCTGGGATGCAGTCATTTCAGGCCCTGGAGTCTTTGCTGAAGGAGCAATTAGAGTCCGGCTTATGCCTGTGCTGGGAATCATGGTTTGTCTCCCAGGTGTGTTAATTTTCCTTTTATTTGGAGTCATCTTCAGCTTGGGAAACTTGGAGTCTAAGCATTCAAATTTGTATAGCTAAACACCCCATAATCACTACCACCACCACCACCACCACCACCACCACCACCACCACCACCATGTCAGTCATTACCATCAACATCCTCAGTTACTACCATTATGGCTACTACTCATCATTATTCTTCACTAGGCATACTCAACGTGGCTTAAAATGTTTATTTTATTTACTTATTTTTGGAGAGAGAGAGAATGATTAGGGGAGGGGCAGAAAGAGAGGGAGAGAGAGAATCCCAAGCAGGCTCCATGCTCAGGGTGGAGCCCAATGTTGGGCTCCATTCCACAACCATGAGATGATGACCTGAAGAAACAGAAAATTTGAGCAGACCCATAACCTATAGAAATTGACTCAGTAATCAAAAATCTCTGAACAAACAAGAGTCCAGGGCCGGATGGCTTCCGAGGGGAATTCTATCAAACATTAAAGAAGGATTAAACTGTTCCAAAAAATAGAAAGGGATGGAAGAGTTCAAAACTCATTCTATGAGTCCAGCATTAGCTTGATTCCAAAACCAGACAAAAATCCCAAGAAAAAAGGAGAATTATAGACCAATATCCCTGATGAACATTGATGCAAAAATTCTCAACAAGATACTAGGAAATTTAATTCAACAGTACATTAAAAGAATTATTCACTATGATCAAGCAGGATTTATTCCTGGGCTGCAGGGCTGGTTCAATATCTACAAATCAATCTACGTGTTACACCACATTAATAAAAGAAAGGATAAGAACCATATGATTGTCTCAACAAACACAGAAAAAACATTTGATAAAATACAGCATCCTTTCTTGATAAAAGCCCTCAAGACAGTAGGGATAGAAAGAACATACCTCAACACCATATAGTCCATATACGAAAGAATCATAGCTAATATCATCCTCAATGGGAGAAAAAAAACTGAGAGCTTTCCCTCTAAGATCAGGAACAGGACAGTGATGTCCACTCTTACCACTGTTGTTCAACATTGTACTGCAAGTTATAGCCTCAGCAAACGGACAACAAAAATAAATAAAAGGCATGCAAATCGTCAAGGAAGAAGTCAAACGTTTGCTCTTTCCTGATGATATGATACTCTATGTGGAAAACCCAAAAGACTCCACCAAAAAAACTGATAGAACTGATGCATGAATTCAACAAAGTCTCATGATACAAAATCAAGGTACAGAAATCTGTTGC
>NW_024422607.1:0-5470 GCF_014898765.1 Herpailurus yagouaroundi | reverse complement strand
GCTTAACTGACTGAGCCACCCAGGTGCCCCATCTTCCAGGTCTTTTCATGATTTGATAGCTCATTACTTTTTAGCACTGAATCATATTCCACTGTCTGGATGAACCACAGCTTATTCATCCATTCACAAACTGAAGGACATCTTGGTTGCCTCTAAGTTTTGGCAATTATGAATACAGCTGCAATGAACATCCGTCTGTAGGTTTTTCAGCTCCTTTGGTTAAGCACCAAGGAGCACAATCGCTGGATTGTATGGTAAACGTATGTTTAGTTTTGTGAGAAATGGCTAAACTTCTTCCAAAGTGTCTACACCATTTTCCATTCCCACTAGCAATGAATAAGAGTTCCTTTTATTCTACATCTAACCCACCCGTGTGCTATTGTCACTGTTCTTGATTTAGGTCACTCTAATAGGTATGTAGGAGTATCTCAGTGTTTTAACTTGCGTTTCCCTGATGACATATAATGTGGGGCATCTTTTCATATGCTTATTTGCCATCTCTATATCTTCTTTGGTGAGGTGTCTGTTCAGGTCTTTGGCCCATTTTTAAATAAGGTAGTTCTTTTTCTTATTGTGTAGCTTTAAGAGTTTGTGTTTAGGGGCGCCTGGGTGGCGCAGTCGGTTAAGCGTCCGACTTCAGCCAGGTCACGATCTCGCGGTCTGTGAGTTCGAGCCCCGCGTCAGGCTCTGGGCTGATGGCTCAGAGCCTGGAGCCTGTTTCCGATTCTGTGTCTCCCTCTCTCTCTGCCCCTGCCCCGTTCATGCTCTGTCTCTCTCTGTCCCAAAAATAAATAAACGTTGGAAAAAAAATTAAAAAAAAAAAAAGAGTTTGTGTTTGGATAATAGTCCTTTATCAGATTTATCTTTTACAAATATTTTCTCACAAGTTATCTTTTCAAAGTCAGTCATTCCCTGACCTGTTGGCTAACCTATTAACAAATATTAATAAATATTAATAAAATCTCCATTTAAAACGCCATCCTTTACCCTCACTGTCCAAGATCATATTTGGGCTTGTCTACCTCAAAGGTTAGACTGAGAAAGAAAAGCCAGATCCTCTCCTTTTCCCCATGTATATCCCTCTTCTTACAGGCTGTTTTTCAGGATGCATTTGTCCCTGTGGTGATTCGCACTGGCAAGTCTTTCACTCTCAGAAGAACCCAGTGGAGCATCTCCTTGGTTTTGCAGTAAATGAAAACATCAGAGTTTGGATGAAAGTCAGCCTGATTACAGAGCCTATATGGTTTTCACTGCATTCTGCTGCTGCAAGATTTGTATTTCTCTGACAGTCAATTTTCATTTTAACCTGCAGCTCATCTAGATTTGTGACGACAAATTTCTAGTCATTGTTATAATTTAACGTTAAAGAGAACATGATTTTTTGAGTCAGTTTAAATATGTGTGTGCATCACTTTTCTACCTGCTACTAACCATGCAGGTTTGGTCGAAGTATGTTCATCTTTGTAAACTTCTGTGTATTTATTTGTACAATGCAAACAATACCTGCCTCATATACCTTTACAAATATAATTTGCATAATATATTGCAATCTTGAAACATAGAGCTAGGCTACAAGATTATTTTTATTTCTCCTTTTCATTTTCTCTCGATTATATAAGAAAATTATCTCATGTGCCATGATACTGATTTTTGATTTTACCCATATTAAGTACAGAAAAGAATCCATTTCATGAGTTTCTCAATCCCTCAAGGCCAAAGTAAGGAATATTATTAACAACTGAGATAACTGAGGCTCAATTAGATATTAAGATATTAAGTAGGTTTCAATTTATAATAAATGTGGAAAAATTTCTTTAAAGCTTAACTGATTCCTTTCACCATTCTGTTTAGATATTGAGGTTTCACAATTCTTCTTCCCTAATCAACCCATCAGAAGAAAAGGGGTTGACTTTAGAGAGTTTGAACCAGAGAAATCTGGAGTAGGGTCAACAAGACCTTCAGAATAGGGTGGGCATGGCTCTGTACTGAAAAAAGGAGAATGACGTTTAGGACTATGTACTCAATGGTGGGATCTACAGACTGTTTCAATTGCTGGAGTCTAAGAATGTTTCCAGGCAGCCTTATTATGGACGTCCAACTTGACCCCCTGAGATTAGGGAACTGTTGGGCTCTTGTCTCATGAAATGAACCTAAGAATAATGAACTACGAATCCTGTTGAATGGCTGGCACCAAATAAAGTGGCGCACACAGTTTGCCCTTTCTCTAAAGTGAAGTCCACTAGTTGACAAGTCTGGTCCGATGATTGTTCAGTCCACTTGTTACTGTTTCTTAAATACATGAGGACAACTAAGGATCACTTGCTATTTGAGGGTGATTGTATATAAAAAAAAAGAGAGGGAGAGAAAATCATTGGGAAACAGGATATTATGTGGCAGTTGCCCTCTCAGTTTGCCTAGTGAAGTAGCCTATGTCAGCTCCAATGGAGAAACCAGAAGTCTCTAGAAGCCATTTCTTTATCTCTTTATCTACTTTCCTGAGTTTTTAATCTGTCCCTCTCTCACGAATCTGCTTTCATGGTTGGAAACTGCTGGGCCATAATCGTACAGAACATGACAGGAGCTAGCACTTTGCTGTTTGCCCTAGGTCAGCTAAATATTCCAGCCGATTCCTGGTCTAAAAGGTCCTTCCTGGGGAATTTGGGTGGTTCAGTCAGGTAAGCATCTGACTCTTAGTTTTGGCTCAGGTCATGATCTCATGTTCATGGGAATGAGCTCCACTTTGGGCTCTGTGCTGATAACCTGGAGCCTGCTTGGGATTCTCTCTCTCTCTCTCTCTCTCTCCTCCTTCCCCCCATTCCCCACTCCACTCATGCGTGTGCTCTCTCTCTCACAATAAATAAGTAAACATTAAGGGAAAACTCCTTCCTCTCACAGGTTCCCCTGGACTCTCAGGCAGACTAACAGTGGGCTGTCTCTGCTGCCCTTGCATTTTGGCATCAGCGAGTGTGTATGGCCTCCTTTCTAGGACAGCTGACACTTTTAGACGGTTTTCTGCCTGAATTTCTGAAACAGAGATGGTCCAGAGGAATGATGTTGCAGGAAGGAAGTGGGTCTTGAAGGAGAGCTTCTGATTTTCCACTGTCATCTTCCAGAAAGGGACAGAGAAGCAAAACTTCTCCCCATTTGTGGTTGAAGAAAGAGGCAGTGGGTAGATTAAGAACCATCCTTGGGAAGTGTAGTAACAAACAGGACAGACAGGGAAGAGAATAAAAAAATCTCAATTTCCACATGACCCATGTTCTCTTTAATATGGGTGGTGTAATTTCTAAGTTACAATCTAAAATATCTATCTTAAATATAAAAAATATAGATAAATGATATCTATCTATCTATCTATCTATCTATCATCATCATCATCTGTCTATCATCAATTTATGTTTATTTGTGTTTGTGTGGCTTGGGTTTCTTGAGAGAAACAAAGGGAGGTGGATAGGGAATAGAAATGCCCAGTACCCAGCATCCATTTATGACACAGGCATTGATTATGCATTTCACCTAGGTGACACAATCAATATCTCTGGTTGTGGGAGTAAAGAGGCCATGAAAGCAAAAAATAGACAAATGGGACTATGTCAAACTTGCAAATTGTTTGAATCAAAGGACACAATCAATAGAGCCAAAAAACAAACTACAGAATGGGAGAAAATATTTGCAAATTAGATACCTGATAAGCAGCTAGTGTCTCAGAATATATGCAGAACGCCTACAACTCAACAACAGTAAAAACAAATAACCTGATTAAAAAATGGGCAAAAGACTTTGCTGTGGACTGAATGTTTGTGTGTTCCCAAATTCATGTGTTAAAACCTAATCCAGTGTGATCATATTTGGAGGTGGAGCTTTGGGGATGTGATTAGGTCATGAGGAAACTCTCATTAATGGGATTACTGCTCTTAGAGACTCCAGAGACCCCAGAGAGCTCCTTTGCCCCTTCCACTATGTGAGGTTATAGTGAGATGTTGGCTATCTGTAAACAAGGAAGCAGGCTCCCACCAGACACCGAATCTCCTAGTGATTTCATCTTGGGTTTTTCAGCCTCCAGTACTGTGAGAAATAAACTTCTGTTGTTTATAAGACACCCAATCTGTGGTATTGTGTGATAGGCGCTCAAATGGACTAAGAAAGATCTGAATAGATATTTCTCCAAAGATGATATATAAGTGGCCTGCAAGCAAATGAGAAGATGCTCAATATCACTAATTATCAGAAATGCAAGTCAAAACCATGATGAACTATCACCTCATACCCATTAGGATGGCAACTATGAAAGAAAACAGAAAACAAGTGTTGGTAAGGATATTGAAAATGGCAACCTTTGTGCATTATTGGTGAGTTAGTAAAATGGTGAGACTGCCATGGAAAATAGTATGGAGGTTCTTCAAAAAATTAAAAATAGAGCTACCATATGAGCTAGCAATCCCATTTGGGATTTCTATTCTAAAAGAGTTGAAAGTAGGATCTTAAAGAGATATTTGCAGCACTAATTTACTATAGCCAAGAGATGGACGCAAGCCAAATGTCCATTGACAATGCATGAGGGAACAAAATGTGGTACGTACATACATAGGAATACTATTCCTCCCTAAAAAGCAAAGAAATACTATCACATGCTACAAAATGGATGAACCTTGAGGATATTATGCTAAGTGAAAGAAGTCTGTTGCAAAAAGACAAATAATGTATGATTCCACTTAAATAAAAATCTAAAGTAGTCAAATTCATAGAAACATAAAGTAAAATCATAGTTACCAGAGGTTGCAAGGAAGAAGAAAAGTGGAATTGTTATTTAATGGATATAGAGTTTCAGATCTGCAAGTTGAAAAAGTCCAGAAATCTGTTTCACAATGCAAATATACTTAACACTCCTGAAATAGTTAAACACTTAAAAACAGTTAAGATGGCCAATTTTTTGTTACATGCTTTTTGCCACAATAAAAAGTAAACAAAGAATAGCCCTAATAAAGTGTTAAATAAAACACGTTTCTACCTCTTACCTTGACAAACTTACCTTTCATAACACTGGAAGGCCAGATTCAAGTTTAGAATCCTGAGAATCTATAAGGTTCCATGCCAAAAGGTGGTAGCACAGGGAGGGCCACCCTGGTTTTCCAGGTGCCTGCCCATGGACCACAGCTTACCCCCTCTCCCTCTCATTCTCACTTACTTTACAATGTAAGGCACCTACACATGCGCAGGTATAAACACCTATAGTTCACATGCCCAATGGTCATCCACATCCCTTGAATATAGCTCCTGCCTGACCATCCCTGGAAGTGAACATACCAACAGTGTGGTCTGCTGTTGGAAGGATGGACCCAGATCCTGGAAGCTGAGGAAACTTGCTCCAGGCCAAAGTCTATGTGTGATCTTTCAAGCCTGACCATAGGCAATTATTAGGCTTTTCTTGGCAGTCCTCATGGGGGAAAGCGCTAGCTGGCACCAGCCTCCT
>NW_024422606.1:0-1385 GCF_014898765.1 Herpailurus yagouaroundi | reverse complement strand
GGCTATGGCTGTGGATGTGGTCCCTATTATGGCTGTGGTTATGGCCTCCATTATGGCTGTGGCTATGGCTCAGGATACGGCTGTGGATATGGTTCCTGCTGTGGCTCTGGCTGTGGATATGGCTCCAGCTGCTGTGGCTACCGGCCACTTTACTATAGAAGATGTTATTCTTCTTGCTGCTAGAACATCACTGTCTAATCCCCACTTGCTTCGGAAATGACACGCCTTAAGAGAAGGCTCATTCAAGGATCTATACCCCAAGATTTATATATCGAGAGCATTGCATGTGTCATAGAAGATTTGGGCGCCTGGGTGGCGCAGTCGGTTAAGCGTCCGACTTCAGCCAGGTCACGATCTCGCGGTCCGTGAGTTCGAGCCCCGCCTCGGGCTCTGGGCTGATGGCTCGGAGCCTGGAGCCTGTTTCCGATTCTGTGTCTCCCTCTCTCTCTGCCCCTCCCCCGTTCATGCTCTGTCTCTCTCTGTCCCAAAAAAATAAATAAAAACGTTGAAAAAAAAAATTAAAAAAAAAAAAAAAAGAAGATTTGACCTCCAGTAACATTTGTAGCATGGCATCTTGTGGCTTGAGGCTATGGAGGATCATCTAACACTTTTCCACAAAGTGTTGGTCTTACTCCCTTAGTATGGAATCTGTGGTGTGACTGTGGCAAGGATCCAAACATCCCACATTTGGGCAAATCCCTTATTCTCAATAAAAATGTTTCATTCCTTCTATCAAATATCTCTAGTCTTTCTTGAGAAAGCCTCATTTCTTGAGGTGTTATGGACTCTCTTGAAAATTGGGCTGACAATATATATCAGATACCCGGGTCTCTTTCTGGATATCATACAAGCATTTCTTCTCTTACATGCATCGATATAATGTGTTCTCCACTTATTTTTCATATCTCTAGCACAGTACTGCAGAACTGTGCCCTGGAAATCACACTCTAGGTAGAAGGATGTGGAGGGAAAAGATGAGGACTAGGAGGGATGGCATCTCCTGGAGGTTGTGACAGAAGCCAAAGGGGAAGGGGGTGTGGCCTGATCACTTAAAGGATGAATGTGATGGAAGAGAGAGTTTCTGGTATTCATGAGAAATTGAAAGCTGCCTCAGCTGAAGTGTAAAGAAGCAAGGAAAGGGTATGTTAGAAGAAAAGCGTGGTATCATATCATCTGAATTGGATGGATTAGCTAATATATATGTTGGCATAAATTGAGTTTGAAGAAATTGATTTAAGTCACTTAACTGACAAGTACTTCTGAATGTGCTTGAAAGAGAACCATCCGACACACTGAATACATAGTAGAAAAATGGCAGATGAGTTTCCTACTCTCAGAGTGTTTACATTTTGTTGGTGTTAATAAATATGTTACAAATTAATTAT
>NW_024422605.1:0-6115 GCF_014898765.1 Herpailurus yagouaroundi | reverse complement strand
GTGTTTACATTTTGTTGGTGTTAATAAATATGTTACAAATTAATTATGACAAATTTGGACACATAATTTGCTTGGAGAGAATAAAACAGCTTCCTGGGGAAGAGAATGAAGGTTCATTAAATATTGCAGAGATAGTTTGGAGTGGTACTTTGATGTTCGGTGTCAAACGAACTGAATAAGTTGAAAGAATGGCTAGAATGGGCAGTACCAAGGAGAAAGGGGAAGAGGAATTCATTATGTGTTGGGTATGATCAATGGTGCCGCAATTTTCAGTTGAAAAGAGGAAAGAGTAGGGCTTTAATGGTGTCCTTTAGTGTCTTCCCTGGTGCGTATACAAGAATGGGATGAGAAGCCCAGTCCTTTCTGAGTTTGAGAACCTTCCGTTTGTTGGGGTCTGACTTCAGTGTCCTTTCCTCAGGTGCCATTCCAGAGCTCTCACCTTTAGATCCTACAATAGAAAATGTATTTCAGACTCAAATTCAACCAGCAGTGAATAACCAATCACTGACTCATATGCATGGCAAAGGTGAGTGCACAAAGTCTGAGTGTGAGGATCCTAGAGCCAGGACTCTAAACCATGTCAGATTCCAAGGAGGACGGCCTTGCCATCGAGGTCAGCCCTGGATGGAGGCTATGCCCAGTATAGTAAGTGTCCTGCTGATGAAGAATTAAGCCTTCTCTCAAGAAATGGAATTATCACACATGGGATATTCTAAATCTGATGTGATGACTGAATGTGCTCTGAGTTAGTCTAGGATGGGTACATCGTACGAACAGGGAAAAGAATTCTAATAATTACAGTTTGTTGAAAATCTATTCATTGTTCCATTATGTTCCTTGTCTTTGAAGGCTTTCTGAAGGAGGGAAGAATATCATCAATTAGGCATGTATATTATAATTTACATATCTAGTGAAGTTCTGGATATTTATAAGGCATAGAGAACATATGGAACAATGTGTTCACAAACAGACAACTATATTTATTTATTTATTTATTTATTTATTTATTTATTTAATCATTTGGATTTTTGTTCATTTATTTATTATTATTATTATTATTTTTTTTTTTTGAGAGAAAGACTGTCAGCGTGGGAGGGGCAGAGTGAGAAAGAGACACAGAATCTGAATCAGGCTTCAGTCTCCAGGCTGTCAGCACAGAGCACTACATGGGGCTCGAACTCACAAACCGTAAGATCATCACCTGAGCTGACGTTGGACACTTAATCAACTAGCCACCCAGGCACCCCCAGACAACTATCTTTAAGGTTTGAAATTTGAGACTGTCTTAGTCCAAGAATTTTGGAGATTTTCGAGTTGAATGGAATGAGAATATTGCGATAATACATTGAATTATTTTATAACTTCTAAATGGCACACCAACATTTGAATACGGTTTTGTTCTAATGCATTTTTTAATTGGACAAATACTGACGGAATTCAAATTATGTGTGAGGCTGTACTTTCTCTGGAAAGAAGGGTGCACAGAATAAGAGACTTTTTTTTCTGCCATTATGCATCTGTATTCAGAAACCTGAATGGAAAGGTACTAGACATAATGCAGTAGAGCTAGAAAACTTTTTCAATAGGTCAGGAGTATTGTGACAAGAAAGAGGGTGTTAGAAAAGCAAAGTGTGTATTCTAGGGATTTTGTGCATTAGAACTTATATTTGTGAATTTCAAGAATGGTAGACAAGTAGCGAAAATTAAGCTACAGAACAATTGTAGTGGGCATATTTTCCTTAAACTTCTTGTAAGGGATGAATCACAGCAGAGGGACCACATACCCCAGTCTAAAAGTAGTAGGAAATACTGTCAACCGAAGGAAAAATGTCTACTAAGGAAAGATCACAGGAAAGGAAATCAGCAGTTTTATGAAATTCCCGGTTGAAAGCATTCAGGAAAAGACTGGATGTCCCACATTTCTTTGATGGGGAATTTTAGTGAGGAGTAGAAGGAATGATTCTCCTGGGTTTGTACTCCCTTGCAACTTGCATTTTTAGGTTGTCACAGTCAAAAGTAATCCAAATTATGGATTCTGCCAGATTCATAAAATGGTGATTGATGTAAAGCATAGACAACCAAGATGAGCAGAAATATCCCAAGAAACAACCATAGAAACAAAAAGCAGAGAAAGGAACCTCCATTTCTCCCTTCCTTCCTTCCTTCCTTTCCTCCTTCCTTCCTTCCTTCCTTCCTTCCTTCCTTCCTTCCTTCCTTCCTTCCTTCCTTCCTTCCTTTTTGACTTCATGTCTGGTAATGGAATGATTCCATAAAGGGTTTAGTTAAGAAAAAAAGGAAGTATTTGCAATTAGACACCAATAAAGAGAGAATATAGAGATGTGAGATTCAAACCAAGGTTTCTAGATCTCAACACTATTTGTATTGTACAGCAGAAGTTCCAGTGTTGTTGGGCTCTGTTCTGATGACTGGAATTAGCATCTTCCCTCGTTTATCACACATGGAACTAGTAGGTATCTGCAGTAGGTATCTGGGTGTGAGCAGGCAGGCAAAAATTTACAATGATTCCAGAAAGGAGATGGGAGTTATTTCCTTCCCTATGGGGACAGGTAGATAGTTTAGGAAAGAGGAGAGATCAAGAGGACAAAATTTTCCTAAATGTCCCTCAACCATGAACATAAGGTAAATTAATGACAACAAGTTGTGAAGGTGGGTACCAGTTTTACGTATGGCCCATGATTCTAGTGAGAGAATTCTTTGGCAGAGCAATTAAAATGCTGTTCTTTAAATATAACTGGAGACTCCAACAGAATGAAGTCACATTTCCCAAGACATTTATTGATTGTTGACAGTGAGTGGCATACCAGAAGTGCTTACATATTTGTTGGGTATGTCAGGGGATGAATGGTATGTTCTGCCAATTACTGACAGTATATAAAGGTCCAAGGCTAGTGGAAGCACTCAGTTCACCACATCCTCTCACAACCCACGTGAATTCTCTTCTCTTGACAAGATGTGTTGCAACTACAGCAACTCCTGTGGCTATGGCTGTGGCTATGGCTACGGCTGTGGCTGTGGCCCCTATTACAGCTGGAGTTATGGACCTGGCTATGGATGTGGATATGGCTCCCGGTATGGCTGTGGCTCTGGTTGTGGATATGGCTGGGGATATGGCTCCGGCTGTGGCTACGGCCCCGGATATGGCTGTGGTTGTGGCTATGGCTCCGGCTGCTATGGTTACCGGCCATTTTGCTATAGAAGATGTTATTCTTCTTGCTGCTAGAACATCACCCCATTGTCCTCTAAATAAGACACATCTAATGAGAGGGCTGAATCAAGGATTCATACCTCACATTTTCTATATCCACAAAATTGCATGCTTCACAGAGGCTCTCACCTCCAAGCAACATTTCTAGAATGGCATCTTGTGCCTGAAGGCTGTGTGGTATCATCTGACTCTTTTCTAAATGTTGGTCTTCATTCCCTTACTATGGATTCTGTCATCTGACTGTGGCAACAAGCCTAACACCCCACAGTTGGTCAAATTCCTTATTCTCAATAAAAATGATTCTTTGCTTCTAATATATCTCTGTGATTTTGCGTATGAATTATTCCTTTTTTGAGGTATTATGACTCCTTTGAAAATCTAGGTCACAATATGTTTCATGCACATGAGGGCTCTTCCTTCATATAATGGGAGCCTTTCTTCTCTTATGTGCATCAGAGAAAATGCCTTTTCTACCTGTGCCTTGCACCCCTCATGCCCAGGCCCTCACACCTCAACACAAATGACAGAGTATTTCAGACCTTTCATCTGGAAATCACACTCTATGTAGAATGGAGGTGGAGGGGAAAGGCAAGGAGGGATGTTACCTCTCTTGGAGGTTGTGAGACAAGCTCCAGGGAGAGGAGGTGTGGCCTGAGTACTTCAAGGATGAATGGAATGGAAGAGAGAGTTTCCAGATTAATGAGAAATTAGAAATGGACTCGGGTGTCTAATGAACCAAGGAAAGGATAATTTAGAAGAAAGTTGTGGTATTGTATCATCTGTAATTTAATGGAAGTCCGGATGTATTTGTTGGCATATATTGAGAGTAAGGAAATTGATTTCAGTCACTTAACTCACAAATAGTTTAGAATGCTTTTGAAAGAGAACTATCTTACACACTGAAGATACAGGAGGAATATTGTGGAGTACTTTCTTGCTCTCAGAGTGTTGACATTCTAATGGCGATATTTAAAAATAAGTAGGAATTAGTTGAAATTAATTTGGAGAGATCATCCCTATGAAGGCAATAAAACATCTTACTGGGGAAGAGATTGCAGGCTGAAGGATTGAGGAGATAGTTCAAGGAGGTATTTTGACATTTTGTGTCAAATGAACTGATGCCATTTGAAAGAAATACTAGAAAGAACAGTTGTAAGTATAAAGGAGAAAGAGAAATTCATGAAGGTTGGGGTTTGATTGGTGATGCCACAATTTGTAGTGGAAAAAAGCAAGGGATAGTTTGGGAGTTGCGAGCTTGCTATTGTATTGGGTTCTTACCAAAGTGTCTTTTCCTCATATGCCTTCCAGAACTCTAACAGTTAGAGCATACATCAGAAAAAAGTGTCTTCAGACTCAATTTCTACCAGCAGAAAGAATGACTCACTGTCTCATCTCCGTGACAAAAGTCACTGCAGAAAGTCTGAGTCTGAGGACACTGGAGCTAAAGGTCTCCATCCACAACATGGCCAATTCCAAGGAAGATAACCCTGCCATCAAGGTCAGCCCTGGCATGAGACTATGCCCAGGATATTAAGTGTCCTGCTGTGGAAGAAACAGGGCTTCTGTCAAGGGTTTGAAGTTTTCACTATGGAACATCCTACATCTGTTCTGAGGACTGCCTGTGCTCTGGGTTAGTCAAGGGTGGGTAAATCCTACAGACATGGGGAAGGAATTCTAATAGTTACAGTTTGTTAAAATATACTCATTGCTCCATTATGTTCCTTGTCTTTGAAGGCTTTCTGAAGTAGGGAAGAACATGATCAGTTAGGCGTGTATATCACAATTTACATATCCATAAACGGTCGATAATTTATCAGGTATATAAGATAAGTTGTAGATCTGGAACAAGGTGTTCATAAACTGACAACTATCCTCAAAATGTGAGATTTAAGACTCACTACTTAAAATCATTTGAGACTCAAGGTTGAATGGAATGAGAACACTGTGATAATATATAGAATTATCTTATAACTTGTACTGGCACACCAACACTTGAACACCTTTTTGTTTTAATGCATTTCTTTACTGGGGAAATATTGACGGAATTCAAATTATGTACCAGTCTCTACTTCATAGGGAAAGATGGGTGCACAGAAGAAGAGATTATTTAATATTCTGCGATTATGGATCTGTAATCAGAAAACTGAATGGAAAGGTACTAGAAACAATGCAAGAAAGGTAGGAAACTTTTCCAATAGTTCAGTAGTAATGTGACAATAAACAGGGTGTTAGAAAAGCAACGTGTGTATTCTAGGGATTTTGTGCATTAGAGTTTAGCGTTGTGAATTTCAAGAATGGTAGAAAAGTAGAGAAAGTTAAGCTAAAGAACAATTGTAGTGGCTATATATTCCTTAAAATTTTTGTAATGGTTGAATCACATCAGAGTGATTAGATACACCAGTCTAAAAGTAGTAGGACATACACTTAACTGAAGGAAAGATGTCTACCAAGGAAAGATCACAAGAAAAGAAATCAGCAGTTTTATGAAATTCCCAGTTGAAAGCATTCAGGAAAAGAATGGATGTCACTCATTTCTTTGATGGGAAATTTTAGCGTGGAATAGAAGGAATGATCTTCCTGAGTTTGTACTCCCTTCCAGCTTGGATTTTATAGTGGTCACTGTAAAAATAATGCAAATTTTGGATCCTGCCAGATTCATAAAATGGTGATTGATGTAAAGCCTAGACAACGAAGATAAGCAGAAATATCCCAGGAAGCAACCATACAAACAAAAAACAAAGACACCTTCTTTCTTTCTTTCCTCCCTTCTTCCCTCCCTTCCTTCCTTCCTTCCTTCCTTCCTTCCTTCCTTCCTTCCTTCCTTCCTTCCTATGTCTCGATTTCTTCTTTCTTTCTTTCTTTCTTTCTTTCTTTCTTTCTTTCTTTCTT
>NW_024422604.1:0-11090 GCF_014898765.1 Herpailurus yagouaroundi | reverse complement strand
TAGGAGCCCAGATAAGTAAGAGCCCAGGTGAGTAGGAGCCCAGGTCAGTAGAAGCCCAGGTAAATAGGAGCCCAGGAGAGTAGAAGCCCAGGTGAATAGGAGCCCAGATTAGAAGCAGCCTGGGTGAGTAGGAGCCCAGGTGAGGAACCATGGTGACTGAGACCAAGGCAGTGCCAGTGGTGGTAGAGACGAAAGAAGGTTCCAGAAAGAGTTACGAAGGAAGGACCGGCAGAGCTCAGTGACTGATTCTGGGACTTGAAGGAAGCCTGCTGTGAAAACACTCAAGTTTCTTGCATGAGCGACTGGGTAGGTGGGGGTCTTCTCTCAGGAAGGAAAGCACAGGGCTGCAAGGAGGTTCTTGAGCTACCTGACAGACTGAGGTGACAGGCCGAGCCAAAGCAGCTGCTGGGGAGATGTCCAAGTGGAGTTTCTCAGCAGGCAGCCGCAAACACCTGTTCGGAGCTCGCAGGGAGAGCTCGGGCCGACGGGGACACGCGGGAGTCAGTGGGACACAGATCGGGGTCTGAGTCATGGCGAAGACCGAGCACCTGAGAAAGAGCCCTCAGGAGGCGGACGCAGCAACGCACGCGGCCGGAGGCCTGGGGAATCCAGCACGTTCTCCAGTCTCTGCCCAGGGCTGTCGCTCCTAGCCAGCAACCTCCCCCCAAATATCTTCCTTGTAATTATTTTGTGACTTCTTGGGGCTTTCGGACTTGGATGCATTACTTCGGCTGCTCTTTCCCGGCAGATCCCAGCTCCCAAACTGCCTCCCAAGTTGGGACTATTTCTCCGCCTCTGTGGACACCCCAAGCCCTGGGCCCTGTTCCCTTAGGAGGCCTTCTAACCTCACCCCTTCCAACCCCACCCAGGCCCACATGCACCAGCCTTCCTCACCTCTATCCCTCTGTTCTCTGTGCTCAGGGGGGCCCAGAGGGAACCTATTTCCCCTCCCCTGTGTGTCCGTCCCCCTCCCACGGGGGCCAGGAGGCCACCCCCCCAGAGCGGTTCACCTGTCCCCCGACTCATTTGTCCTCCAAGTCTGCCAAACTCACTGTGTGTGCAGCCGTGATCCTCCTTATCTTCTGAAGATGATGCCATACGTTTGCCATAGGTTCGATCCCTGCCTCTGGGCCCACAGGGGGCCTGCGCTGACACCCCTGTGTATGCACGTGGGGCCGGGGGGTTACCACTGGCCAACGGGGCAAACAGTGAGGTTTGCATGGCCTGCTTCACAAAACAACTCCACATCCCTCCTCTTCTCTCAGGCTTTTCCATGGCACCTTTGGAGCCCCACACACAGAGAACGGCATCGTCCCCGGTGACCGAGGGAGGGCAGGTCCCTGGTGGCCCCATAGAGAAGGTGCCCTGGCCCCTGCCCACCAGCCACCTGGGGTCTACAATGGGAGCGGCTTGCGTTTTCCTTGTGCGGTTGCTCAAGGTTTCTTTATGTGTCTGTTACCACGGTGCCGCCTCCCCTCCTGACACACCTGTGCCCTCACCCACCAGAGCTCCGTCCGGCCCGAAGGCCGGAGCAGTGAGGACTCTCTCCTCAAGGAGACCACCCAGCTCCCTCCGGTGTCTCGTGCCCTCTCCCTCAGTCCTGTGTGTGCTCACGAGCCCACTAAAATCACAGCTGCCCTTAGGCGGCAACACCCCAAACAGCGAGGCTGTGTCGCCCTGCGTTCTGTGCCTCCAGATGTCCGGCTTGAGCCCGCGGCTTGCCATAGAGCACCTGTGTGGGCTCAGGAAACGAGAGAGAAAGGGACTCAGGCCGTTTGCTTTGTCCAACAACCCCTGCCCACCTCTTCACCACAGGAGCCTTCCTTTTGTGACTGGGCCTCCCCCATTCTTGGCCAGTCTGCCAGGACTGAATTAGAGTGTCACCTGCCCACCCAGTGCCCGATGGATGGGTGCTGGGGGCCTGTGCCAGGTCAGTCATCAGGGCGCCTTCCTCCCGGGGCACGCATAGTGAACACCCCCGAGACACAGCTTGACCTTCTTCCCCAATTCCGGAGAGAAGCAAAGTTACAGGTGATGAGGCAGAGTCCCAACGGCAGAGCTTAATCCCGGCTCCCGTCCAGTCCTCTCCAGGAGCCTGAGGGAGCAACTCCCGCGCTTCACCTATGAGAGTGCTTCTCCCGGCATTCATCTTCAGAATTTCGTGGAGGGGCACCCGGGCGGCTCAGATGAGCATCCGACTTCAGCTCAGGTCATAACGTCACGGTTCGTGAGTTCGGGCCCCGCACCGGGCTCTGTGCTTCAGATTCTCTGCCCCCTCCGCCCATCCCTCCCCTGCCTCTGTCTCCTCTATCTCAAAAATAAATTTAAAGAAATTTAAAAAAAATTTTCTATGGAAATATAAGTGCAGATAATTAGATGACAGATAGATATCTTCTATACTTTGCTTTTAAGCAGTCTCAACTCTTTCAAACAATGATTTGAGGGCGCCTGGGTGGCGCAGTCGGTTGAGCGTCCGACTTCAGCCAGGTCACGATCTCGCGGTCCGTGAGTTCGAGCCCCGCGTCGGGCTCTGGGCTGATGGCTCGGAGCCTGGAGCCTGTTTCCGATTCTGTGTCTCCCTCTCTCTCTGCCCCTCCCCCGTTCATGCTCTGTCTCTCTCTGTCCCAAAAATAAATAAACGTTGAAAAAAAAATTCAAACAATGATTTGAGATTTCTCATGTGTGCATGTACTAGCAAATGGTAAAATTAACACATAAAAAACCACAGCGCCTGCTTTAGGGGATCAGACCTATCCCACACATCCTCAGCAGTCATAACATAATTATTTGCAAAATGCACAATGTGCACAGCGTAAAATTCAACCATTTCTTAACACAAATATGTAATTTTTAGGTATTTCAAATCTCTTCAGGTCAAGCCCTACTGGGAACATTCCTCACTGGTTTTACTCACTCTCTGACCCGTGTTCCAAAAGGATGTAGGAGCCCGCTCATTTCTGCACAACTACCACAAACAGAGACGCCTTCCTTCCAGAATGTAACAGTGGATTTCCATCCAACAAAAGGGAGTCTTAGAGTCATGGCGATGCCATCCTGCCTCACCTTGAACGAAGGCACATTGTTTGAAGTTATTCAAATGCGTGAGGTATATTTGGGAACTTCGCACAAAGGACTCGTAAAAAGCATTTGATCACATTTTGTTAAAGTTAGCAAGCATTGGTTTATTCTAAGTAGTGCAATCCCAGCAATAATGAGTAGTTCCAATGGCTTCGTGTTTTCTGAAGGCCCATCTGACTGGTTAGAAACGTCTCCTTCTAACACACCAGCTTCCCAGTGCCGTCCACAGCTCATGCGGAGAAACACGATTCTGGAACATGTCAGCATTGTACTTCCTTACTACAAGTCAGGTGTAGAGATTTACTCACGCAATATTCGGTTTAGGGAAGAAGAAGTGTTTTCTCCAAACAAATAAGAGAGAAACAATATATATGAAATATATCAATATTGGTGATTTTTTCTCAACATTTTAAAGAGCCTGGAAACAGAAAAGAGAAGATTATGAAACTGCCCACACACTTCACTGGTAATTCCTTTATCTTTATGGAAGCACAAACTCCATGAGAGATGCATCACAGAGAATGAGGATTTCTCTAGGCAACTTTCTCCACTTGCCGTCACAGAGAATGCGTCCAAGTGGTTATGAGGATGACCCTCCAGCCAGGTGACTCAACGCTTTCCAATGAAAGCATACAGTATATAGTGATTCCAGCTAGAAATTCTCAAGTGTGCTTATCATCTAATCAGCTTCTAGACTTTACTTTTCTTATTACCAAAAAAAATTTTAAAAAAAAAGCCATTTTAGCCTAAAAAGCCTAATAAAATAACATCATAGAAATCAGAACCAGGAGGGACCTTAGTGAATGCTTAATCCAGAAAAAAATCCTGCTGCTTGGAAGGACTTTGAATGCCTTCAAATACTATGAAACAGTGCATACAGTTTGTGTTAGGTTCTCCGTGTCAGTGACCGAATTCCTTGAATACTTTTAGAGTCTGTGGAATCCCTTAAACAATTCAGTAGGCAATGAGCACTCGCTTGGTGATAGCTAACAAAAATCACTCCAAGTATTGAGCGCCCTGTTGGCCAGGCACTGTTGTAAGGGTTTTGTGTATACTGTGATGGTTCGTTTTATGTGTCAACTTGCCTGGGCCATGGTGCCCATTGGTGTGGTCACACACCTGCCTAGATGCGGTTGTAATGGTGTTTTTCAGTTGTGATTTATATCTATAATCAGTGGACTTTCAGTGAAACGGATGACCTTCCATAATGTGGGTGGGCCTCATCTGATCAGCTGAAGGCTAGGAGGAAAGACAGAAGTACCCTGAAGAAAGAACTAACTGCTTCTAGGCTGAACACAGAACCCCGCCTAGCATTCAGCCTGCTCTCCTGCCCTGCGAATCTGAGACTTTCCAGCACTGCAATCACATGAACCAATCGCTTAAAATAAATCCCTCTCAATCTCAATATGTGTATGCACATACGTACGTACACATATACATTCCCGTGCCTCTGTTTCTCTGGAGAACCTGAGGGATACACATATATTGGCTCATTTGCTCATAGTGGCCCCGCCAAGGTCTGCAGGCATTGGGAGCTCACAGTATAGACAGTGGGGACTAATAAAGGCACACGAAAGCAGGTCACACATGACAGTGCCCAGTGTCCCAAAGGTGAGAGAGCAGGTGCTTGGAGGAGAGGCCCTTCTGGTGGGTTGCTGGAGTCTCTTGGTAGTGAGGCAGCCCAGTGTGGACTCAGGGAGGCAGGAACCAGCCGGCAGCCGCAGCCCCCCAGCCAGGCTCTCTCTGGAGCACCTGCCAGGTGGGAGGCAGGAGGAAAAGCTTACACCAGGCCCTGCACGAGAGTCTACGAAGACACAGACTGGAAGGGCAGGGGCCCCGGAGCAGCACGGACCTGGGTCCTGCCCTAAGCTGCCACAGGGCAGTCAGCGGTGCGGGAGCGAGAAAACACGAGGCCTTGTGGGTCTGTTCCCTCCCCTGCAAAGAGGTGGTCAGTGCTGGGGGGGGGACAATGAAGCCGACCTGCTGCTTCTCCTGGTCCCTCCGCTAACGTCCCCTCTAATCTTCTGTGTGGACAGAAGTGTTATTTCCCCCGAAGGTGCACGAACAGTGCTCAAGGAACGGAAAGGGAAAAGGCTGGACCCTTTGTCAGCTGGAAGCCATCGATCCCGCCTCCCGTCTGGGCGGAGAACACAGCAGGGTCCTGGCAGGGAGACTCCCGCCCCGCGGTGCCGTTGCAGGTCAGCTCAGAGACTCACCCTCAGTTGGGGAAACAAGGCCAACCTTGCCCCTGCCTCTGCCCGGGCCAGGGAGCAAGGCTTCAGCCCCCCAGAAGTGGCTCTGGGATCCAACGGGGCCTGGGGGGCTGGGGCGGGGTATGTGCATGTGTGTATATGTGAGCATGTGTGTGTGCACACGTATGCATTTATGTGTATGTGTGTTTCTGTGTGCACATGTGTGTATGGTGTGTGCATGTGTGTGCATGTGTGCATGTATGTGCATATGTGCATGTTTGTGTGTGTGCATGTGTGCGCATAGGTGTGTGTGCATGTGTATGCATATATGCGCATATGTGCATGTGTGTGCGTGTGTGCATGTGTGTGAGCACATGCGTGTGGACGTGTGTGCATGTGAGCATGTGTGCACATGCATGTGCATGGGTTTCTGTGTGCATGTGTGTGCATGTTTGTGCATGTGTTCATGTATGTGCATATGTGCACGTTTGTGTGTATGCATGTGTGTATGTGTGAGCATAGGTATGTGTGTGTGCACATGTATGCATATGTGCGTGTGTGCGCATGTGTGTGAGCACGTGTGTGGACGTGTGTGCATGTGTGTGGTATGTGCACGGGTTTCTGTGTGCATGTGTTTACGTGTTTGTGCATGTGCACACGTCTGTAGGTGTGTGCATGCAGTGTGTCCTGAGAGAAAGTTACTTCCTGAGGTTTATGGCTTCCCGGTGTAAATGCCGTGACGGAAACCCGTAAGTTCACATAAATCACAGTTAAGGAGAACGGGGGAAGCACAGGAAGTGCGTCTGGTTGGATACACAAGCAATGGCAACACGTAAAGTGCCAGACTACGAAACACAGCACGCGGGCAGGAAAGAGGGCAGGCGGGAGGGAGGGAGGAGGGCAAGCGGGCAGGAAGGAGGGAAGGCGGGACGCACTCTCTACTTGGGCGTGGATGTGACTGAACCTTAGACAGCAGAGCAGGAAACGAAGAAAGACACCTGTGAGTTCCTGGAACGTCTTCCCCCTCCTCCACCGCAGGTGCTGGGGGGACAGGGCCCACGCGCACACATGTGCCCACACACAGACACGTTTACACACATTCACACACACACACACACACACACACACACGGCTCCCCTTGCAAAGTGTCCCCTTCCCCTGGGGGACAGGTCCTGGCCATTCTCCCAGGCTCCCCCCCAACCCAGGGCCGGCCACACACATGGCTCGGCCCTGCACAGAATGCAGGGATTCTCCTGGAGGCCTCCCGAGTCACAGGCTAGGTCTCTGCATAGGGGGATGCAGGTGCGGCTGGCCTGGTGCGGGGACAGTGGGCTGGGAGATCCAGAGCCCTGAGGCCCGTGGGCACTGACCCCACTGCATCCCAAGTGTCAGCTCAGGGCCTGGCCCATAGGAACTGCTCAGGAAAAGCTTGCTCCTGCGCGGCTCGCAGCACAGGAGACGGCCCAGTGATGAATGGTGAGGAACAGCAAGGACAGGAGTCATGGGAGGAAGCCAGAGAGGCTGGCATGCACAAGGAACCGCCGGCAGATCATTCTGGAAGGGACCAAGCTGAGGGGTGGGGGGAGCAGGAGGTGGGGTGCCACATGAAGCTGAGCTGGCCACGGTGGCGGGGAGGGGCGGGGCTCAGCCCCGGCCAATGTGGTTGGAACTCGTCACACTCCCGGAAAGCTGTTGTGGGGGACTGAGCTGGATTTGAGATGCCCAGACTTACAATTCAGGAAGAGCCAGAAAGCAGAGCAGCGATCCAGCAGAGAAGGGCTGGGGGGCAGGAGAGAAGGAGCTTCCAGAAGTGGGGACAGAGCCTGTCTCCCCGCCTGGCATTTTCCCGGCACACAGAAAGCCTCCCTGGCTGCTCGAGGTCCCCCCGGCCAGAAGCAGCGGCCCCACAGGGCGGCAGGGTGGCCGGGTGGCATCTCAGGCATCTGACCATGACTCTGCAGTTTGGGACATCACTCCAGCCTCTGTGGGTCCTCACTGCGTCCTGAGCATGAGAAGCGGGAGCCCCAACTCTGGGACTCTGATGACAGCCGAGCGGGAGGGAGCTGGGGAGTCCAGCCTGCCCACTTCCTGCCCGCCCCCCCCCCCCCCCCCGAGCCCCGTGCCCTGCTGGGACCCTCCCAAAGGGTGACAATCCCCCCAGGAGTGAAGGAACTCAGCAACTAGCAGGGATTCAGCACCAGGGACAGAGGAACAAAACCATGCGGATGGTCCATTCCTCCCAGTGGTCCCGCCCCCTAGGGATTTCTGTGAGCTCTGGATGACACCTGCTCACAGAAAGTCTCTTGATCTGCTCCACACAGCGTGGCCCTCACAGCGTCTCCCGCTGCACGTGGGTTGGAAATGCTGAGCCTCAGACACTCCCGGCCGGAGCCCCACGTTCAGTGTTCGCACATGATTCCCGGGGGGTGGTTTGTGAACTGAACATCCTGGAGTTGGAGAGGCTGCCCTTGTTCTTCACGGCACATAGGGAGCTCACACACACACACACACACACACACACACACACACTCGACACCCTGTTACAGTCTGCCTGGCCCGTGGGGGGCAGGTGCTGCTGGCCCCAGGACAGACCCTGGCTTCTCCCCCATTCGGCCACCTGCTGGCCATGCCCACGCAGACCCGAGCTTCAGCTGTCAAATGGAGCGGAGCCCGTCACCCCAGGATTGCTGTTAGGTGGCCCGAGCCCTCCTAGAGGCCCCGCGGGCACACAGAAGTGCTTCCTGAGTCTAAATGTCACTAATTCTCATTTCACAATCATCACTCTTTCTTAGATAAGGCAGCTGGGACTCAGGGAGGGTCCAGTTCTAGACGGCCATTGACCCCCGTAGGTGGTGGAGTTGGGACTTGAACTGAAATCTGCCAGACCCCAACTTGTCAGCAGTTTCTGCTGGGCTCTGCTGTTTCCCAAAGTGTCCAGAGCACGAGGCAGCCATGACACATCTCCGAGCCACCCCCACATCCTTCCTGTGTCCCCGTCCCAACAAGAGCAGGTCGGTGCACAGGACATGGGAGACGGAAGGGGGGCAAAACACTCACGGCCTTGCTGTAGGGTCTGCGTCCTCCTCGGACCAGCTCCAAAGCCTGGGAGTCCCTCACCCAGAAAGAGGCCACAGCATCAGGAAATTAAAGGATTCGACGGGCACCCCAGGGGACCCATTTATTGCCTCAATTCCCCCCCACTCTGGCTGTCACCTGCCCGGGCACCACAGATGTCCTGTCCCCACCTAGGAACCCGAGGGCTGGAGAAAAACAAGCCTCCAGCAAAGCACAAGCACCCCCATGAGCGAGGGGTCACTCCTGCTTCTGGTCAAGGGTGGGTGACCCCCAGGGAGCCACCCCCAGCTGTCAGATATCCAGGGCAGAGAGAGCGTTCTCTTTAAGAGCAACAGCCTGAGCGTCTCACAACAGAGCAGCTCCTGGGAGTGATGAGCAGACAATGAAGTGATAAGGAGAGTTCAATCTGATCTCACCTGGGAGGCTAACCATCCCCGATGCATCTCTGTCAGGCCTGCTGGTAACAAGATAGCATCGAAATCACAGAGAACAATATCGAGGGAGCGGGCAAGACTTTGTAGCCCAGGGGTTTACAAGACGGTGAAACCTCTGATTTACTGAAAAAGATCAGGAAAATAACTCACCGTGTTCAAGGCAGTCTTTCAAGGGGAAAAATAGACTATTTCTGAATGACAATTGTACTCCTCACCCAGTACATTTAAAAATACTTTTCACACTGTGATGTGGAACAATTGTGCCCGTGTTGTCGGTAAGCATGGGCTCAGAGGACAGGGTGACGGGCGCCTCTCGGCCCATCACCTGCTCTGGAGACCCCACACCGACACCACAGAGGTCTACGTAGCCTTTCCCAAAATCCCACTCTGTGTGCACCTTCAGGGACATGGAATAAAGACCCACATGAATTAACGCCGCCCTCTGGCCCCGAGGAGTTTGTGCAAGGTGTGCATTTGCATGTGACCTGGGCTCACGCAGAAACCTGTCTGTCCCAGAATCCCGGCTGAGGTCCAAGGTCATGTGCCCTCCGCCTCGTCCATAGGTGCAGAGAAGTGGCCAGAAACACTTCCCCACGGCTGTGATCCTCTTCCAGGCAACACAGCCGACGAGAGCGGTCAATACAAACTCAGCAGTGGAGATTCCTGGGGCGCCTGGGTGGCTCAGTCGGTTGAGCGTCTGACTTCGGCTCAGGTCACCATCTCGCGGTTCGTGGGTTGGAGCCCCACGTCGGGCTCTGTGCTGACAGCTCAGAACCTGAGCCTGCTTCTGATTCTGTGTCTCCCTCTCTCTCTGCCCCTCCCCTGTTCATACTCTGTCTCTCTCTGTCTCAAAAATAAATAAACCTTAAAAAATTTTTTTAAATAAAAAAAATAAAAAGAAACACTATCACAGTGACGATGACTTGTAGTAATTTTTAACGACACTATTTCAAAATCAAAACCTCGAATTAAATTTTACTACTGTGATTTACCTTCATGCAGACAAGAGGTATTGATTTTTCCAGCTTACGTGGTAGGTGTATCTCTCATTGTGATGTAATACACTGGCATTCTGATTTACACAGTTATTTGTAAGTTTGGTAGGGATCATAGTAATATTAATCATGATAATTACTACAACAGCAGTAAAACTAACATCTATTAGCCGATTAGCATGTCGAGTTTCCCTCTGAATACTTTATGCCAATTAGTTAATCTCCTCTTCACAGCAAACCTATGGGGTAGATACTGCCGTTACCCCCATTTTACATGTAAAGCAAATGAGGCCCAGAGAAGTTAAGAAGTATCCTTAAGGTCACACAGCTAGTAGTGTGCGCAGGGACCTGTGAGCAAGGACCTGGCCTGCGGCGATCTGGCTTCAGTTCCTCATTGATACCCCTGGCTCACTGCCTCCCACGGGTCATCAGACAGCCCCAAAAGATGACACGTCACAGCACAATGAAGAGATTTGGATTTGGAAATATGCTCTTGGGCACTCTGGGAGGTCCCATGCAGGTGAGTCACAGGCTTTCCAGCCCAGGTGATATCTCCATAAGGTCCTATTTTTAGGACCTCATATACGAAATAAACAGTGCACACTAAACACCCTCACACACAATCATGGTCTTAAACTCTAAAGTTAACTGATAACAAAAGTTACATAAGGTCCCTGTCCCTACAGAGTTTACCATCCATGCAAAGGAAAGTCTTCTATCAAAACTTACACCCATAGCTTTAAGTGGTGATCATCTAAGGTTGATGACAAAAAGGCCCAGGCCAGAGGGTCCATCTCGGCCTGAGGTCAGAGATAGCTTTCTGGGAGGAGGGTAACATTGCAGCTGAGTCCTGTTACAGGCCTGAAGAGTGGCAGGGTCCTTTACATGCAGGTGGCTGGCATGCCTAGGGGGTAGGGGTGGGGGGTGGGAGGAGCCACTCAGTCAGAGGAAGGGAAGGTCGGTCGGGAAGAAAACCCAGAGCAAAGCAGAGGAACGTTCAGTTGGGGCCAGATTACGAGTTTGAAATTTAACTGATAAGGAATTGAGAAGCCCTGAAGGGATTATAGTGCCCTCAGAGTTGTTACATGGTAGTTTTTAAAGATCATTCTAGCTGTTTTGTGGAAACTACACCGGAGGAGAGCAGGAGTTGAGGCAATAAACAGCCCAGGTGAGTAGAAGCCCAGGTGAGTAGAAGCCCAGGTGAGTAGGAGCCCAGGTGAGTAGGAGCCCAAGTGAGTAGAAACCCAGGTCAGTAGGAGCCCAGGTCAGTAGGAGCCCAGGTGAGCAAGAGCCCAGGTAATCAAGAGCCTAGGTGA
>NW_024422603.1:0-6689 GCF_014898765.1 Herpailurus yagouaroundi | reverse complement strand
GTGATGGGTATTGAGGAGGGCACCTTTTGGGATGAGCACTGGGTGTTGTATGGAAACCAATTTGACAATAAATTTCATATATTGAAAAAAAAAGAACTCAAAACGGTTTTACAACACCAAAAAAATAAAAATAAAAAAAAATAAAAATTTCTTTCAACACTTGATTTTTATAAGTCTAATTGTACAAAGGGATTCAATAATTTTAGGAATAAAGAGAAAATTGGGGTGTCTGGGTGGTTCAGTCGGTTGAGTGTCCGGCTTCGGCTCAGGTCATGATCACACGGTTTGTGAGTTCGAGCCCCGCGTTGGGCTCCATGCTGACAACTCAGAGCCTGGAGCCTGCTTCCAATTCTGTGTCTCCCTCTCTCTCTGCTCCTCCCCCATCATGCTGTCTCTCTCTCAAAAATAAATAAACATTAAAAAAAAAAAAAAGAATAAAGATAAAATGAGTCTCATATTATAATCTAGTCAAAGAGAGAGAGTAACAATAAAAAGCAAATAGTAGGATAAAAAAGACTATAGCAAAAAAGGGCACGTAGTTAGAGCTAACTGGAAAAAAGTTCTGTTTTTCTACTTCTGGTATGCAGACTTAAAACTAAGTGCTTTCAACAGTTTTTCAAAAAGTTAAAGTCTTCAGGAAAAAGTTTTTTAAAAGTTTATTTATTTGAGAGACTGCATGTGTCCACATGTGCATGAGGTGGGGAGGGGCGGGGGGGGGGGGGGAGGAGAGAATCCCAAGCAAGCTCTGCGCTCTCAGCACAGAGCCCAATATGGGGCTCGACCTCACAAACTGTGAAATCATGACCTGAGCCAAAATCAAGAGTTGGATGCTTAGCCAACTGAGCCAGCCAGGTGCCCCTCAGGAAGAAATATTTTTAACACATCCTAGGACACAGTGGGCTAATAAAGAGTATTTCATCAAAACGAACAAATATACAAACGGTGAAAAATAGCTCATCCCCAAGCAAAAGACAACTGAGAGGATCAGTAAAAACAAAAGCTGGTTCTCAGAAGGTTAATAATAAAATAGACAAGACTGACAAGAATGACCAAAACAAAATAGAAGGCATAAATAATGTTAGAAATAAGAGTTAAAGTACCAAAAATAAGAGAGATACTAAAGTAATACTATGAACAACTTTATACCAAAAACATGGAAAAATCAGATAAAATGAATAATTTCTTAGGAAAAACATGATATAAAACCTGACTCAAACAGAAAGAGAAATCTTGAGTAGACTTGTAACAGTTATGGAAATTGAACTAGTAGTTTAAATTCCACTCACTCTATTTTCAGTCCCAACACAAAATTCACCCACTATCCAGTTTGGATGTTTTTATAGATGAGATCTATCAAATCTCTAAGAAATAGATTATACAAATCCAATAAAAATTGTGTTTTGTTTTTATAATTGCAGTATAGTTGACATAATGTGTTATATTTGTTTCAGGTTTTCGACATAGTGATCTGACAATTTTATACATCATTAAAATTCTTGAAAAAAGTTCGAAATAAAACTCCACGACTCACTTAATGAAGCAAAGTATGAATCTTTCTTGGTTAAAAACAAAAAGTATAAATTCCAAACAAAGTGTTAGCAAAGTAGACATAGCAATGTTTCAAAAAACACCACACCATGACAAAGAAGAGTTATTTCAGTAGTGCACACATAACTTGACATTAGAAAATAAAAATTATTGGAGGGAGGAGGGAAGATGGCGGCGTAGGAGGACGCTGGGCTCACCGCGCGTCCTGCTGATCACTTAGATTCCACCTACACCTGCCTAAATAACCCAGAAAACCACCAGAGGATTAGCAGAACGGAGTCGCCGGAGCCAAGCACAGACGAGAGGCCCACGGAAGAGAGTAGGAAGGGCGGCAAGGCGGTGCGCGCTCCACGGACTGGCGGGAGGGAACCGGGGCGGAGGGGCGGCTCGCCGGCCAAGCAGAGCCCCCAAGTCTGGCTTGCAAAAAGCGGAGGGGCCTGACGGACTGTGTTCCGACAGCAAGCGCGACTTAGCGGCTGGGAGGTCATAAGTTAACAGCTCTGCTCAGAAAGCGGGAAGGCTGGAGGACAAAGGGAAGGAAAGCTGCTGAGCCCCCGGACGACAGAGCTCAGTTTGGTGGGGAACAAAGGCGCTCGCCAGCGCCATCTTCCCCACCCATCCCCCAGCCAAAATCCCAAAGAGAACCAGTTCCTGCCAGGGAACTTGCTCGCTCCGCGCAAACACCCAACTCTGCGCTTCTGCGGAGCCAAACCTCCGGCAGCGGATCTGACTCCCTCCTGCTGCCACAGGGCCCCTCCTGAAGTGGATCACCTAAGGAGAAGCAAGCTAAGCCTGCCCCTCCTGCCCCTGTGCACCTTGCCTACCCACCCCAGCTAAGACGCCAGATCCCCACCATCACAAGCCTGGCAGTGTGCAAGTAGCCCAGACAGGCCACCCCACCCCACAGTGAATCCCGCCCCTAGGAGAGGGGAAGAGAAGGCACGCACCAGTCTGACTGTGGCCCCAGCGGTGGGCTGGGGGCAGACATCAGGTCTGACTGCGGCTCCGCCCACCAACTCCAGTTATACACCACAGCACAGGGGAAGTGCCCTGCAGGTCCTCACCACGCCAGGGACTATCCAAAATGACCAAGCGGAAGAATTCCCCTCAGAAGAATCTCCAGGAAATAACAACAGCTAATGAGCTGATCAAAAAGGATTTAAATAATATAACAGAAAGTGAATTTAGAATAATAGTCATAAAATTAATCACTGGGCTTGAAAACAGTATAGCTGACAGCAGAGAATCTCTTGCTACAGAGATCAAGGGACTAAGGAACAGTCACGAGGAGCTGAAAAACGCTTTAAATGAAATGCATAACAAAATGGAAACCACCACGGCTCGGATTGAAGAGGCAGAGGAGAGAATAGGTGAACTAGAAGATAAAGTTATGGAAAAAGAGGAAGCTGAGAAAAAGAGAGATAAAAAAATCCAGGAGTATGAGGGGAAAATTAGAGAACTAAGTGATACACTAAAAAGAAATAATATACGCATAATTGGTATCCCAGAGGAGGAAGAGAGAGGGAAAGGTGCTGAAGGGGTACTTGAAGAAATAATAGCGGAGAACTTCCCTGAAGTGGGGAAGGAAAAAGGCATTGAAATCCAAGAGGCACAGAGAACTCCCTTCAGACGTAACTTGAATCGATCTTCTGCACGACATATCATAGTGAAACTGGCAAAATACAAGGATAAAGAGAAAATTCTGAAAGCAGCAAGGGGTAAACGTGCCCTCACATATAAAGGGAGACCTATAAGACTCGTGACTGATCTCTCTTTTGAAACTTGGCAGGCCAGAAAGAATTGGCACGAGATTTTCAGTGTGCTAGACAGAAAAAATATGCAGCCGAGAATCCTTTATCCAGCAAGCCTGTCATTTAGAATAGAAGGAGAGATAAAGGTCTTCCCAAACAAACAAAAACTGAAGGAATTTGTCACCACTAAACCAGCCCTACAAGAGATCCTAAGGGGGACCCTGTGAGACAAAGTATCAGAGACATCACTACAAGCATAAAACATACAGACATCACAATGACTCTAAACCCATATCTTTCTATAATAACACTGAATGTAAATGGATTAAATGCGCCAACCAAAAGACATAGGGTATCAGAATGGATAAAAACACAAGACCCATCTATTTGCTGTCTACAAGAGACTCATTTTAGACCTGAGGACACCTTTAGATTGAGAGTGAGGGGATGGAGAACTATTTATCATGCTACTGGAAGCCAAAAGAAACCTGGAGTAGCCATACTTATATCAGACAAACTAGACTTTAAATTAAAGGCTGTAACAAGAGATGAAGAAGGACATTATATAATAGTGACAGGGTCTATCCATCAGGAAGAGCTAACAATTATAAATGTCTATGCGCCCAATACCGGAGCGCCAAAATATATAAAACAATTACTCATAAACACAAGCAACCTTATTGATAAGAATGTGGTCATTGCAGGGGACTTTAACACCCCACTTACAGAAATGGATAGATCATCTAGACACACGGTCAATAAAGAAACAAGGGCCCTGAATGAGACATTGGATCAGATGGACTTGACAGATATATTTAGAACTCTGCATCCCAAAGCAACAGAATATACTTTCTTCTCGAGTGCACATGGAACATTCTCCAAGATAGATCATATACTGGGTCACAAAAGAGCCCTTCATAAGTTTACAAGAATTGAAATCATACCATGCATACTTTCAGACCACAATGCTATGAAGCTTGAAATCAACCACAGAAAAAAGTCTGGAAAACCTCCAAAAGCATGGAGGTTAAAGAACACCCTACTAACGAATGAGTGGGTCAACCAGGCAATTCGAGAAGAAATTAAAAAATATATGGAAACAAACGAAAATGAAAATACAACAATCCAAACGCTTTGGGATGCAGCAAAGGCAGTCCTGAGAGGAAAATACATTGCAATCCAGGCCTATCTCAAGAAACAAGAAAAATCCCAAATACAAAATCTAACAGCACACCTAAAGGAAATAGAAGCAGAACAGCAAAGGCAGCCTAAACCCAGCAGAAGAAGAGAAATAATAAAGATCAGAGCAGAAATAAACAATATAGAATCTAAAAAAACTGTAGAGCAGATCAACGAAACCAAGAGTTGGTTTTTTGAAAAAATAAACAAAATTGACAAACCTCTAGCCAGGCTTCTCAAAAAGAAACGGGAGATGACCCAAATAGATAAAATCATGAATGAAAATGGAATTATTACAACCAATCCCTCAGAGATACAAACAATTATCAGGGAATACTATGAAAAATTATATGGCAACAAATTGGACAACCTGGAAGAAATGGACAAATTCCTGAACACCCACACTCTTCCAAAACTCAATCAGGAGGAAATAGAAAGCTTGAACAGACCCATCACCAGCGAAGAAATTGAATCGGTTATCAAAAATCTCCCAACAAATAAGAGTCCAGGACCAGATGGCTTCCCAGGGGAGTTCTACCAGACGTTTAAAGCAGAGATAATACCTATCCTTCTCAAGCTATTCCAAGAAATAGAAAGGGAAGGAAAACTTCCAGACTCATTCTATGAAGCCAGTATTACTTTGATTCCTAAACCAGACAGAGACCCAGTAAAAAAAGAGAACTACAGCCCTGCATCCCAGGAATGAATCCCACTTGATCATGGTGAATAATTCTTTTTATATGCCGTTGAATTCGATTTGCTAGTATCTTATTGAGAATTTTGGCATCCATATTCATCAGGGATATTGGCCTGGTTCAACATTCGCAAATCAATCAACGTGATACATCACATTAACAAAAAAAAAAGAGAAAAACCATATGATCCTGTCAATCGATGCAGAAAAGGCCTTTGACAAAATCCAGCACCCTTTCTTAATAAAAACCCTTGAGAAAGTCGGGATAGAAGGAACATACTTAAAGATCATAAAAGCCATTTATGAAAAGCCCACAGCTAACATCATCCTCAACGGGGAAAAACTGAGAGCTTTTTCCCTGAGATCAGGAACACGACAGGGATGCCCACTCTCACCGCTGTTGTTTAACATAGTGCTGGAAGTTCTAGCATCAGCAATCAGACAACAAAAGGAAATCAAAGGCATCAAAATTGGCAAAGATGAAGTCAAGCTTTCGCTTTTTGCAGATGACATGATATTATACATGGAAAATCCGATAGACTCCACCAAAAGTCTGCTAGAACTGATACATGAATTCAGCAAAGTTGCAGGATACAAAATCAATGTACAGAAATCAGTTGCATTCTTATACACTAACAATGAAGCAACAGAAAGACAAATAAAGAAACTGATCCCATTCACAATTGCACAAAGAAGCATAAAATACCTAGGAATAAATCTAACCAAAGATGTAAAGGATCTGTATGCTGAAAACTATAGAAAGCTTATGAGGTAATTGAAGAAGATTTAAAGAAATGGAAAGACATTCCCTGCTCATGGATTGGAAGAATAAATATTGTCAAAATGTCAATACTACCCAAAGCTATCTACACATTCAATGCAATCCCAATCAAAATTGCACCAGCATTCTTCTCGAAACTAGAACAAGCAATCCTAAAATTCATATGGAACCACAAAAGGCCCCGAATAGCCAAAGTAATTTTGAAGAAGAAGACCAAAGCAGGAGGCATCACAATCCCAGACTTTAGCCTCTACTACAAAGCTGTCATCATCAAGACAGCATGGTATTGGCACAAAAACAGACACATAGACCAATGGAATAGAATAGAAACCCCAGAACTAGACCCACAAACGTATGGCCAACTCATCTTTGACAAAGCAGGAAAGAACATCCAATGGAAAAAAGACAGTCTCTTTAACAAATGGTGCTGGGAGAACTGGACAGCAACATGCAGAAGGTTGAAACTAGACCACTTTCTCACACCATTCACAAAAATAAACTCAAAATGGATAAAGGACCTGAATGTGAGACAGGAAACCATCAAAACCCTAGAGGAGAAAGCAGGAAAAGACCTCTCTGACCTCAGCCGTAGCAATCTCTTACTCGACACATCCCCAAAGGCAAGGGAATTAAAAGCAAAAGTGAATTACTGGGACCTTATGAAGATAAAAAGCTTCTGCACAGCAAAGGAAACAACCAACAAAACTAAAAGGCAACCAACGGAATGGGAAAAGAT
>NW_024422602.1:0-6691 GCF_014898765.1 Herpailurus yagouaroundi | reverse complement strand
GTGATGGGTATTGAGGAGGGCACCTTTTGGGATGAGCACTGGGTGTTGTATGGAAACCAATTTGACAATAAATTTCATATATTGAAAAAAAAAGAACTCAAAACGGTTTTACAACACCAAAAAAATAAAAATAAAAAAAATAAAAATTTCTTTCAACATTTGATTTTTATAAGTCTAACTGTACAAAGGGATTCAATAATTTTAGGAATAAAGAGAAAATTGGGGTGCCTGGGTGGTTCAGTCGGTTGAGTGTCCGGCTTCGGCTCAGGTCATGATCACACGGTTTGTGAGTTCGAGCCCCGCGTTGGGCTCCATGCTGACAACTCAGAGCCTGGAGCCTGCTTCCAATTCTGTGTCTCCCTCTCTCTCTGCTCCTCCCCCATCATGCTGTCTCTCTCTCAAAAATAAATAAACATTAAAAAAAAAAAAAAGAATAAAGATAAAATGAGTCTCATATTATAATCTAGTCAAAGAGAGAGAGTAACAATAAAAAGCAAATAGTAGTAGGATAAAAAAGACTATAGCAAAAAAGGGCACGTAGTTAGAGCTAACTGGAAAAAAGTTCTGTTTTTCTACTTCTGGTATGCAGACTTAAAACTAAGTGCTTTCAACAGTTTTTCAAAAAGTTAAAGTCTTCAGGAAAAAGTTTTTTAAAAGTTTATTTATTTGAGAGACTGCATGTGTCCACATGTGCATGAGGTGGGGAGGGGCGGGGGGGGGGGGGGAGGAGAGAATCCCAAGCAAGCTCTGCGCTCTCAGCACAGAGCCCAATATGGGGCTCGACCTCACAAACTGTGAAATCATGACCTGAGCCAAAATCAAGAGTTGGATGCTTAGCCAACTGAGCCAGCCAGGTGCCCCTCAGGAAGAAATATTTTTAACACATCCTAGGACACAGTGGGCTAATAAAGAGTATTTCATCAAAACGAACAAATATACAAACGGTGAAAAATAGCTCATCCCCAAGCAAAAGACAACTGAGAGGATCAGTAAAAACAAAAGCTGGTTCTCAGAAGGTTAATAATAAAATAGACAAGACTGACAAGAATGATCAAAACAAAATAGAAGGCATAAATAATGTTAGAAATAAGAGTTAAAGTACCAAAAATAAGAGAGATACTAAAGTAATACTATGAACAACTTTATACCAAAAACATGGAAAAATCAGATAAAATGAATAATTTCTTAGGAAAAACATGATATAAAACCTGACTCAAACAGAAATAGAAATCTTGAGTAGACTTGTAACAGTTATGGAAATTGAACTAGTAGTTTAAATTCCACTTACTCTATTTTCAGTCCCAACACAAAATTCACCCACTATCCAGTTTGGATGTTTTTATAGATGAGATCTATCAAATCTCTAAGAAATAGATTATACAAATCCAATAAAAATTGTGTTTTGTTTTTATAATTGCAGTATAGTTGACATAATGTGTTATATTTGTTTCAGGTTTTCGACATAGTGATCTGACAATTTTATACATCATTAAAATTCTTGAAAAAAGTTCGAAATAAAACTCCACGACTCACTTAATGAAGCAAAGTATGAATCTTTCTTGGTTAAAAACAAAAAGTATAAATTCCAAACAAAGTGTTAGCAAAGTAGACATAGCAATGTTTCAAAAAACACCACACCATGACAAAGAAGAGTTATTTCAGTAGTGCACACATAACTTGACATTAGAAAATAAAAATTATTGGAGGGAGGAGGGAAGATGGCGGCGTAGGAGGACGCTGGGCTCACCGCGCGTCCTGCTGATCACTTAGATTCCACCTACACCTGCCTAAATAACCCAGAAAACCACCAGAGGATTAGCAGAACAGAGTCGCCGGAGCCAAGCACAGACGAGAGGCCCACGGAAGAGAGTAGGAAGGGCGGCGAGGCGGTGCGCGCTCCACGGACTGGCGGGAGGGAGCCGGGGCGGAGGGGCGGCTCGCCGGCCAAGCAGAGCCCCCGAGTCTGGCTTGCAAAAAGCGGAGGGGCCTGACGGACTGTGTTCGGACAGCAAGCGCGACTTAGCGGCTGGGAGGTCATAAGTTAACAGCTCTGCTCAGAAAGCGGGAAGGCTGGAGGACAAAGGGAAGGAAAGCTGCTGAGCCCCCGGACGTCAGAGCTCAGTTTGGTGGGGAACAAAGGCGCTCGCCAGCGCCATCTTCCCCACCCATCCCCCAGCCAAAATCCCAAAGAGAACCAGTTCCTGCCAGGGAACTTGCTCGCTCCGCGCAAACACCCAACTCTGCGCTTCTGCGGAGCCAAACCTCCGGCAGCGGATCTGACTCCCTCCTGCTGCCACAGGGCCCCTCCTGAAGTGGATCACCTAAGGAGAAGCAAGCTAAGCCTGCCCCTCCTGCCCCTGTGCACCTTGCCTACCCACCCCAGCTAAGACGCCAGATCCCCACCATCACAAGCCTGGCAGTGTGCAAGTAGCCCAGACAGGCCACCCCACCCCACAGTGAATCCCGCCCCTAGGAGAGGGGAAGAGAAGGCACGCACCAGTCTGACTGTGGCCCCAGCGGTGGGCTGGGGGCAGACATCAGGTCTGACTGCGGCTCCGCCCACCAACTCCAGTTATACACCACAGCACAGGGGAAGTGCCCTGCAGGTCCTCACCACGCCAGGGACTATCCAAAATGACCAAGCGGAAGAATTCCCCTCAGAAGAATCTCCAGGAAATAACAACAGCTAATGAGCTGATCAAAAAGAATTTAAATAATATAACAGAAAGTGAATTTAGAATAATAGTCATAAAATTAATCACTGGGCTTGAAAACAGTATAGCTGACAGCAGAGAATCTCTTGCTACAGAGATCAAGGGACTAAGGAACAGTCACGAGGAGCTGAAAAACGCTTTAAATGAAATGCATAACAAAATGGAAACCACCACGGCTCGGATTGAAGAGGCAGAGGAGAGAATAGGTGAACTAGAAGATAAAGTTATGGAAAAAGAGGAAGCTGAGAAAAAGAGAGATAAAAAAATCCAGGAGTATGAGGGGAAAATTAGAGAACTAAGTGATACACTAAAAAGAAATAATATACGCATAATTGGTATCCCAGAGGAGGAAGAGAGAGGGAAAGGTGCTGAAGGGGTACTTGAAGAAATAATAGCTGAGAACTTCCCTGAAGTGGGGAAGGAAAAAGGCATTGAAATCCAAGAGGCACAGAGAACTCCCTTCAGACGTAACTTGAATCGATCTTCTGCACGACATATCATAGTGAAACTGGCAAAATACAAGGATAAAGAGAAAATTCTGAAAGCAGCAAGGGGTAAACGTGCCCTCACATATAAAGGGAGACCTATAAGACTCGTGACTGATCTCTCTTTTGAAACTTGGCAGGCCAGAAAGAATTGGCACGAGATTTTCAGTGTGCTAGACAGAAAAAATATGCAGCCGAGAATCCTTTATCCAGCAAGCCTGTCATTTAGAATAGAAGGAGAGATAAAGGTCTTCCCAAACAAACAAAAACTGAAGGAATTTGTCACCACTAAACCAGCCCTACAAGAGATCCTAAGGGGGACCCTGTGAGACAAAGTATCAGAGACATCACTACAAGCATAAAACATACAGACATCACAATGACTCTAAACCCATATCTTTCTACAATAACACTGAATGTAAATGGATTAAATGCGCCAACCAAAAGACATAGGGTATCAGAATGGATAAAAAAACAAGACCCATCTATTTGCTGTCTACAAGAGACTCATTTTAGACCTGAGGACACCTTTAGATTGAGAGTGAGGGGATGGAGAACTATTTATCATGCTACTGGAAGCCAAAAGAAACCTGGAGTAGCCATACTTATATCAGACAAACTAGACTTTAAATTAAAGGCTGTAACAAGAGATGAAGAAGGACATTATATAATAGTGACAGGGTCTATCCATCAGGAAGAGCTAACAATTATAAATGTCTATGCGCCCAATACCGGAGCGCCAAAATATATAAAACAATTACTCATAAACACAAGCAACCTTATTGATAAGAATGTGGTCATTGCAGGGGACTTTAACACCCCACTTACAGAAATGGATAGATCATCTAGACACACGGTCAATAAAGAAACAAGGGCCCTGAATGAGACATTGGATCAGATGGACTTGACAGATATATTTAGAACTCTGCATCCCAAAGCAACAGAATATACTTTCTTCTCAAGTGCACATGGAACATTCTCCAAGATAGATCATATACTGGGTCACAAAACAGCCCTTCATAAGTTTACAAGAATTGAAATCATACCATGCATACTTTCAGACCACAATGCTATGAAGCTTGAAATCAACCACAGAAAAAAGTCTGGAAAACCTCCAAAAGCATGGAGGTTAAAGAACACCCTACTAACGAATGAGTGGGTCAACCAGGCAATTCGAGAAGAAATTAAAAAATATATGGAAACAAACGAAAATGAAAATACAACAATCCAAACGCTTTGGGATGCAGCAAAGGCAGTCCTGAGAGGAAAATACATTGCAATCCAGGCCTATCTCAAGAAACAAGAAAAATCCCAAATACAAAATCTAACAGCACACCTAAAGGAAATAGAAGCAGAACAGCAAAGGCAGCCTAAACCCAGCAGAAGAAGAGAAATAATAAAGATCAGAGCAGAAATAAACAATATAGAATCTAAAAAAACTGTAGAGCAGATCAACGAAACCAAGAGTTGGTTTTTTGAAAAAATAAACAAAATTGACAAACCTCTAGCCAGGCTTCTCAAAAAGAAACGGGAGATGACCCAAATAGATAAAATCATGAATGAAAATGGAATTATTACAACCAATCCCTCAGAGATACAAACAATTATCAGGGAATACTATGAAAAATTATATGGCAACAAATTGGACAACCTGGAAGAAATGGACAAATTCCTGAACACCCACACTCTTCCAAAACTCAATCAGGAGGAAATAGAAAGCTTGAACAGACCCATCACCAGCGAAGAAATTGAATCGGTTATCAAAAATCTCCCAACAAATAAGAGTCCAGGACCAGATGGCTTCCCAGGGGAGTTCTACCAGACGTTTAAAGCAGAGATAATACCTATCCTTCTCAAGCTATTCCAAGAAATAGAAAGGGAAGGAAAACTTCCAGACTCATTCTATGAAGCCAGTATTACTTTGATTCCTAAACCAGACAGAGACCCAGTAAAAAAAGAGAACTACAGCCCTGCATCCCAGGAATGAATCCCACTTGATCATGGTGAATAATTCTTTTTATATGCCGTTGAATTCGATTTGCTAGTATCTTATTGAGAATTTTGGCATCCATATTCATCAGGGATATTGGCCTGGTTCAACATTCGCAAATCAATCAACGTGATACATCACATTAACAAAAAAAAAAGAGAAAAACCATATGATCCTGTCAATCGATGCAGAAAAGGCCTTTGACAAAATCCAGCACCCTTTCTTAATAAAAACCCTTGAGAAAGTCGGGATAGAAGGAACATACTTAAAGATCATAAAAGCCATTTATGAAAAGCCCACAGCTAACATCATCCTCAACGGGGAAAAACTGAGAGCTTTTTCCCTGAGATCAGGAACACGACAGGGATGCCCACTCTCACCGCTGTTGTTTAACATAGTGCTGGAAGTTCTAGCATCAGCAATCAGACAACAAAAGGAAATCAAAGGCATCAAAATTGGCAAAGATGAAGTCAAGCTTTCGCTTTTTGCAGATGACATGATATTATACATGGAAAATCCGATAGACTCCACCAAAAGTCTGCTAGAACTGATACATGAATTCAGCAAAGTTGCAGGATACAAAATCAATGTACAGAAATCAGTTGCATTCTTATACACTAACAATGAAGCAACAGAAAGACAAATAAAGAAACTGATCCCATTCACAATTGCACCAAGAAGCATAAAATACCTAGGAATAAATCTAACCAAAGATGTAAAGGATCTGTATGCTGAAAACTATAGAAAGCTTATGAGGTAATTGAAGAAGATTTAAAGAAATGGAAAGACATTCCCTGCTCATGGATTGGAAGAATAAATATTGTCAAAATGTCAATACTACCCAAAGCTATCTACACATTCAATGCAATCCCAATCAAAATTGCACCAGCATTCTTCTCGAAACTAGAACAAGCAATCCTAAAATTCATATGGAACCACAAAAGGCCCCGAATAGCCAAAGTAATTTTGAAGAAGAAGACCAAAGCAGGAGGCATCACAATCCCAGACTTTAGCCTCTACTACAAAGCTGTCATCATCAAGACAGCATGGTATTGGCACAAAAACAGACACATAGACCAATGGAATAGAATAGAAACCCCAGAACTAGACCCACAAACGTATGGCCAACTCATCTTTGACAAAGCAGGAAAGAACATCCAATGGAAAAAAGACAGTCTCTTTAACAAATGGTGCTGGGAGAACTGGACAGCAACATGCAGAAGGTTGAAACTAGACCACTTTCTCACACCATTCACAAAAATAAACTCAAAATGGATAAAGGACCTGAATGTGAGACAGGAAACCATCAAAACCCTAGAGGAGAAAGCAGGAAAAGACCTCTCTGACCTCAGCCGTAGCAATCTCTTACTCGACACATCCCCAAAGGCAAGGGAATTAAAAGCAAAAGTGAATTACTGGGACCTTATGAAGATAAAAAGCTTCTGCACAGCAAAGGAAACAACCAACAAAACTAAAAGGCAACCAACGGAATGGGAAAAGAT
>NW_024422601.1:0-19934 GCF_014898765.1 Herpailurus yagouaroundi | reverse complement strand
GCCCAGCGTCACGAGAGGAGCGTACCGCGGATCGCTAGCCCAGGAAAAGATCAGACTCAAAATTCCAAGTACAACTTCCACCGGATGCGCATCGCTTCGGCACCATCGTAATGTCGAACCATGCTGAGTCGGGGACCGTCTACGAAATGTCCAAACAGGCAAGTCCGTAGAGAGAAAGCGGACCAGCGCTGCCTGGGGCCGAGGGGGGAGGACAAGTGCTGATGCGTTCGGGGCTTCTCTCTGAGTTCTGCCGTGTGCTGTCGTGACAGCTACCCAGCTCTACAAACAAGCCAAAAACTACGGAGTCATACACTTCAGTGCTGAATTGTATGGCAGGTGATTATATCTCCATAAAAACGTTTTCAAAGAGCCTTTGATAAGGAACTCTTTAAACGCTATTTAGAACCCCAACTGCCTTCTAAAGAAGATGGACAAAGGAGGCTCTGTTGTAGGGAGAATAATCATGGATTCTGGCGTGTAGATTTTTGAGCAGAACTGGGGAAGGAAAGACCTGAATTTGGAAGGCCCCCCACACTCCGCAGAGAGCAGGATGGTGGAAAAGCGACGAGAGCCCCTCCCAGAAACCCCCCCCCCCTCATTCCACCAACTGAAAACCTGGCAAAGGCCCTCCCAAGTGGCTGTGTTACTCTGTTCTTGTTCTTCACTGGCGAGCGCCTATAGACTGACCTAACGTGGACCGTGCCCGCTCGCAGGATGCCATGGCCTAGTGCTGCCCGCGGAGGCCTCTGTGTGAGGACCCCAGGCATCCGCAGAACCCGGGAAATGCTGTAGCCTTCGCAGAGCAGGTAGGGTCGAAGGCAACTCTGTGACTAGGTGTCACGGGAGAGAGACCGTCGGCTCACATCCTGGCCTCGCTGAAACTGCCCAAACCCTCTCTGCCAAAACGCCGTTTCTGGGAACCTGTCCCAAAGAAATAACCCAAAATGCAAATAAATACTTACACATAAAGATGGTCACTGCAGCATTGTTTCTAAATTTAAAAAAATATATGACATAAATGTCCAATAGCAGAGAATGGACTCGGAGTTATATCCATTGGTTACCAACAGGAAATCAAAAATGTTTACGGAAAAAGTGGCATTTCAAGATCTACAGCAAGGAGAAGCAAAGTGCCACTAAGGGGAGTGTCCTGTGGCCAGAGCCAGCCCCCGCCCCCGCCCTTGAAAGAGAGCCCAGTCACCTGCTGTCACTTCACAAGGCCTCCCAAGGCCCGTTCTCCCTTCAATACCATTGATCCCACAGCCAGGGTCGGTGTGGCATTTCATTAAAGGAAAGGCTACTGCTATTTGATGTTAAAAATCTAAATCCTTTCAAAGCAAATTAGAAGCTGGACGTTTGCATCTCTGCTTTCCAGCAGACCCACTGGAGACAGACCCTCAGCCTCCTATTAATTCCTGCATTGAAATGTACACACACACACACACACACACACACACACACGTGATGAGATTCAGCTCCACCCCCTTCTCGGTCAGCAGTGTTTGCCAGTAATACCACCCGGCAGCGGATTATTCCATTTCTTAAGGCAAAAGGTCAATAACAAAACCGGGGTCAGCAAGTACAGTCGTTCAGACGCTACGAGGCTTTCATGTCAACGGGGCCGCCACACAGAGGCCCCCAGGAGAGCTGCTCACCACGTGGATGGATGCGTCTGGTCAGGACCCTGAGGTTTTCATGACCCCTTCCAGTCCGCCGTCCCACCTGCACCTGCTCACTGGCAGGTGGGCACCTTCACTCTGGAGGAGCCCCCTGGACCAAACACCCTGAAGGAAAGGCAGGAAAGAGCGGTGGGTGCCCTCCCAGCTCTGCCAAGGAAGTCCCCCCACCCCAAAGGCCAGGAGCACACCCCCAAACGTCGCACAGGACTGAGGAATCCACCAGACAGGAAGCTGGAGGCAGCCCACAGAAAGGCTGAAGACAGTCTTGTCAGTGATAAGCTCAATTAATTTTAGATAAGTATGCAATGTAATTACAAAGGCAAAGCAACATAATCCCATCGTCCCCTGCATATAATTTCACATGTTAGTGCCCAGAAGGAAGGCTCAGATGGCAGTGAAAGACCCAGGGACAGTTGCAAAGTGACAGGGAACCCCTGCCAGCCCGCGTGGCACAGTTAGGCTTGCGTCATCGTGCCGGGGCCCTCGCCTGATACCACCAGGTGCTCTCGCCTAGAACGCGGGGCTATGCCTGGTGCTGATCCGTGAAACCGAGTCCCGGGATCGTGCCCTGGCTCCCAGCCCGCCCGCAGGCAGTTCCACCACACCAAAGCGCTCACCCCTTCCTCCTCTGGGCACTCCCTTCCGTTCATGCCAGCACGAGCTCTATCTGGGTCCGGGTCTGTCGGCACCCTGACCACGGGCTCCCCAGGGACAGGGGTTCTAGCTTACACACCCCTGTATTCCTAACTCCTTCCATTCCGCCTGCACAGACCAGGAGCTAGAAAGGTAACTAACGGTACGAAAGCCTACACCTGCCAAGGGAGACGGGCGGGGAATAAGGGCTCTAGGAAAGTCTGAGGAGCCGCTGCGATGGGCACGTCACCAGGCACGCGTTCCGACACAGGTGCAAACACGGGGGTCGAGAGGACAGAAGTACTCTTCGTTATGATTATGCAGAGGCAGGGCGACCATGTGAGACACGGTTTAAAGTAGACACTTGAGGGCGTAACTAATAACGATCGAACATGAATAATTCTGCCAGGACAACAGGGGTGAACCAGCACCTCCGATATCTCTGGGCTGTGATCAACCTGTGTTCAGGTGCTGCCTCTGGTACTCTGAGCAGCACAGGCTTCCTGGGGTACCGAGATCAAAGAAAATGGGAGGAAAGACACGTTCCAGGAGGAAAAGGTGATCTATTGTCAGCTGTTGTTACTGCGCTTCTGGACTAGCTGCTTTGTACTGCTGTCTGTGGTACACCATCAGACGATCTCGTACTTCGGTACACGTTTCAAGAGTTACTATTCATGAGTATGAGGCAGAGATTAATAATCGACGGTCCAGGATCAGTATGTTCCTCTGTCTGGATGGAGCAAAAGGATGAACAAGTAATTAGGAGTCTGATTACGAAGGGCGTTAAATACCAGGAGTCTGACCTCTGTCCTGGAAGCAGCAGGGAGCTGCTCAAGTCGAGGGAGAGCCATGTTTCAATTTGATTCGCCTCCTGCCAGTACACGGAACGTGTCACAGAGAAAGAGGGAGACAAGGAGGCAGAGATAATAGTAAAGGTCTGAACCAGAGCAGGCCCGTCAAAGACAAAGAGGGAAGGTGGAAAGGAAGAACGCAGGAACCTCCTGCACGGATGAGGATGCGTCACTAGATACGGACGCACAGAGAGACGACGGTGTGACAAGGACTCCAAATTTCACCCGGGGAAAAGACGGTAGGGACAGCTCTGAGTCGAGCCAGAAGTGGGAAGGCTAGCTGGTTTAGAAGAGGAGGAGACAGAAAGCACATCAGAAGCAGTATTCAGTGACAGCTGCGGGCGCCGCGGAGCAGGGCTGCGCCCGGATAGCTTCTTCTCGGCCCCGTTTTACAAATGAAAGGACGAGGCCCAGCTGCCAGACTCTAAACCCAAGTACACGATCTTTCTACGGCACGGCACTCGACGCCTTGTAGACGGAGGAAGTGCAAGGGTACCGCAGGGGGCATCTCCAGAGGACGGCAGACGCGGACTACAGCTCACGAGCATGCGGGACCCCGAATCAAGGGAGAGGCTATTACGGGACACGGGCTGACAAGCGCACTCTGGCCAACGCGCGGAACTAGGGGTGGAGAAGCAGAATGGAGTCACAGGGGAGCCCTCAGGGATGGCGGGGGTCACAGAAATCCAGGGAGGAACACTTTTCAAGAAGCGCTCTCTGGGGTAAAATGCTTCAGGTCAAAACGAAGGCTGCGAAAGACGTCGCTCGGGCAAAAGAACAGCGCTGGCTTTCTGGAGCTTCCCCGTCCCCAGCGCTGCACCCGGCCACTCTGAGCAGACCACGCCATCCAGCGCCGCAGCTCGGAGCCCGGAGAGCAAGAGCGCAGGCCACGGTCGCGCTCAGTCCGCATCTGCAGAAGCACGGACTCCGCGGGCTCCTTGCCTCCACCTACAGAACGGGAAACTGAACCAACCTAACAGCCCCCACACAGCTCTCCGGCACCATTGGGCAAAGGCCACACCTTTGGGGACCGCCAAAAGAGGAGATTCGGCAAAGTGGGGAGTCACATCCACGCTGCAGGAGAAGAGCACTTCCAGAACACTTCTGTGTCTCAAACCACAACGGGAAGCAGCTGCAAAGTGACACCCCAAAACCCCCAGATGACATCTTCCCAGCCAGAGGGAAAGTCCTGGCAGAGATCAGAGCCGGCCGCACAGGTGCAGTCACACAGGTGCAGGGCATGAAGACCCCCGGTGGAACTGAACTGACATCGTGCAAACGTTCAGAACCCCCTCCGCCACACTTCCAGGGTGAGGTGATGGGCACCTTTCTGGCAGGAGGGGCCTCAGATCCTGGATTTGCCGCGTCTGGGGTGCTCAGGAGACCCCATCGGGACACCACAGACTGGGGGCTGATAAACCACAGTCCTGTATAAACAACACGTACTTGCCCTGTTCCGGAGTCTAGACATCCAATATCGGGACAATTCTCCCCAGTTCAGGGATGGCAGAAGGGCCGAGGGAGGTTTCATGGGCCTTTTTCATAAGTGTACTGACCCCATTCATGAGGGGTCCCCACTCATGGCCTAACCAGCTCTCAGCCCCCGACCCGCATGACCTAACCGTCTCTCAGGGTACCCCCTCCTAACACCATCACCCTGGGAATTAAGTTTTCAACATATGAATTGGGGGGGACACAACACTCGGCCTACAGCACACCCTTCCCACCCCGCCCACCATCAGCCGGCTGGAACGTGACCAGGGCGCAGGTGGGGTGTGAAGGACCAAGAGAAACAAAGGCAAGGAGGAAGGTAGGAAGGGGGGGCCTGGGGGGAGGGTCCGGGGCGGGGAGGGGGAGCCGGAAACCCAAAAGGACGCCCACCGAGGGGCAAGCCCTCCCTCCCTCGGCTCTAGCTTTCCGCAGATGTCTGCCTGCTAAGCTCTTGGTCTTAAAGGCCCTCCAAGGTGCTGCCCACAGGCGCCTGGACAAACAAGGACAGCAGGAGTCCGGGGCCTCCGGGGCCTCCGGAGCCGGGAAGCAGGCTCGTTACATTGGTAACAGAATGGGGCCCGAGCCGGCAGAGCTGTGGCCCTCACCGGTCATGTGGAGTTCTGGGCTGCGACGCACAAATGACCACGATCCCCACGGAGCTCACACTGCAGCTGGGGAAACAGAGAGCCAGGCTTCCAGGAGCCAAGAAGGAGTGAGCTCAAGCACAGGTGCAAACAGGGGAGCAGGCAGAAGAGAAAAAAACATGGGACTGGGCAGGAGACTGAAGTTAGGAACCTGCTGAACGCTCATGTCCAAGGGCATCAAGGAAGAAGCAAGGTGCGTGGATCAGGGCAAATGTGGACGCCCAGCGGAGCCAAGGCCGGGAAGGAGTCCCTGCTCAGCCCCTCAGCCAGCAGCAGACTCACCCCCACCTGAGAAAAGAAGGACCTCGCACCACCGAGCTCCAGACAGCCGAAGAAAGGGTCCCAACTTCAGACAGAACAATCCAGAAGAGCCTCATAACTTTCTGCTGAGCCTCAAAGAAATGCACAAGGAGAGGTCGAATGGGAACCGTGTCCACAGAGACACGGCCAGACCACAGCCAGTGTGGCAACCACAGCAGGGGGTCCTGGAAAGACGTCTGCGTTCAACTGCTCTGGGTGCCTGCGAGGCAGGGGAGGCCACGAGAGGGGAGGTCTGTAGAGCCTCCAGGTGCCCTATACTCTGTGTTTCTGTCGCCCGCTCTGAAGCAGATAGACCAGCAATGGCCCACACTGCCACCAGGCCACCGCAGTGCCCACCACATCCCCCAGGGCGGCCCGTGAGACACAGGTGACCCCGATGACCCAGCTGCACCCTCTGGGGACAGGAAGAGAGAAGGGCCGAGGACTGCCTGAGTGCCGGCGGCACCCCTGGAGCCCACCACGGTGCCCTCAAAGCATCCTCTAGGCCAGGCTCGGCCAGGAAAACCGCTCCTGCCATCAGCAAACGCCCAATGCACGACAAAGCTGAGAAGGCCTCACCGGCTCTTGGCCACGTCCCTCCGCACACTGAGGACAGAAAGACCCGAACAGCCCCAAAGTCAGCCGCTGCCTCAGCCCCGCGCACCTCCCCACCCAGGCCCTGCCTCCCCAGCCGCCATCGGTCTAGGTGCCCCTGAAAAATCCTTTGCTACCACTTCCCAGCAGGCACCTCTCCCCATCTGAAGACATAACGGCAGCTCGTTCCGCACCCTTTGGCCGCTGGAGCGCTCTGAGCCCGCCTGCACTGTGTCCTCCCCAGGCTGGACGGCCAGGAGCAGGCCGGGTGCCAGGGCAGAGCCACGACCGGGGCAGATCTCACACGGCCTGGGCCGTGCTGTCTGGAACCAGCCATGGCCCTCCTGCCAAGTCCTGGGCACTAGAACAGCCCCTCCCCACGGAGGGCATCTCAGCAGATAAGCCAGGGATGTGGGAGGAGTTCTGTGAGCCGCAGGGTGGCAGGGAACAGCACCCCTGCCCTGGCTTTGAACCTGGGAGGTGACACCGGATGGAAAGACGGTGAAAACGTTACCTGCTCAGCCAGCACCCGGGCACTGTCTCCTGCTCCTGGCAGCTCCCAAACAGGCTGCGGCATCTCTGAGGGCAGACCCCACACAGGCATCCCAGGGCAAACAGGTGCATTTTCACTTTTTTGGCTGTTGACACCTAATTCAGGCACCACGAAACTCAAGGTGCACAATTCAATGGTTCTTGCCATATTCACAGTTGTGCAGCCATCACCACCACCTAACTCTAGACGACGGTCATCACCCCGAGAAGAAGCCACCTACCCGTCAGCAGTCATTCCCGAAGCCCCCACCCCCAGCCCCTGGCCACCCCCGAGCTGCCTCTGCCCTCGGGACCCGCCTGCTCTGGACGCCTCCCAGCAGCACAGCACACACCCCGTGGCGGCCATGACGGGCCCCTGGCACTGAGCACAGGGTTTTCGAGGTGCTTCCAGATCATAGCGTGTCAGCGTTTCGCTCCTCCCTAGGGCTGCGGGACAATCCACTGCTGGGGACGCCATGTTCTGGGTACCCGTCCATCACACAAGGGACACGTGGGGCTATTTCCCCTTCTGGGTTACTACGAATAATGCCGCCACGAGCATTCAGGCACAAGTTTTTACATGGCCTCGTGTTTTCAATTCTCTTAAAGGGGACTGCTGGGTCATACGGTGGCCCGAAGATAAAGTGTCTGAGGACTGGTGGACTGTAAAAGCCACACCCTTTTACATTCCCACCAGTGGTGTAGGAACATTCCAATTTCTCGGCACCCTCGCCCGTACTTGTGTCTGTCTTTTTTAGTATAGCCATCCTAGTGGGTGTGACAGGTATGTCTTTTGAATGGGACAATGGTCATTTCCCCAAATTCTGGGCCCACTTTTATTCTTCCCCAAAAGGGCTCTGCACACCCTATTTCCACTGTGAATCTCCCCGGCGGGTGCATGTGCACACACGCACGCGCGCGCGCGCACACACACACACACACATTCACCCCACCATCACCACGGCTTCTCCTTCTCCCCCCTGCCCCACAAGCTCTGGGACATCAGGGGCTCTATCTGCCCCACCACGCACGATGCCAGCCACACGGGAGGCACGCGGAGGATGAACGCCCAAGAAAGAGGCCCATGGCTCCCTTCACCGGGACGTCCTGTGGGAACAGCCACGGCTGAGCTCAAGCGTCACCATCACTGCCACCTACCTGAGCTCATCTGAACTCACGTAGCTGGATGCACGATGAACAAAAATAATCGGAATGAACACAGACAGCGTGTTCTGCAATCCGTGTGGCCATCCAGCACACAGCGAGCGCTGACCACCCAGCGGGCAAAGGGGCCCTTCCAAGTGGCAGTCACAGAGCCCGGCCGAGACCACGTGTGCCCAGCACCCTGTTTTGTCTTCACCAATCTTTTACAAAGAAGCTGAAGCCCAAAATAAGTCATAGTACTGGTCAGAGATGCCTCTGCGGGGCAGAGGCAGGGACAACAAACAGCCCCCAGCTCTGGCTGTCACCGCTGCCCGCGGCGGCTGAATCTGGACTGGCCGCCCCGGCCAGCATTGGCGACCTGGGAGCTGATCTCTGACAGGGACGACAGCAGGCTCGGAGAGGCCAACAACACACGGCAGCTGTCCCAAGAGGCAAGGCGCCCAAGGTCACAGGCCACATGGAGGGAGGAGACGGGCCCACTCGCCCCCACAGGTCAGTTCAGGAAACTCACAGAACTGGGTCTGGGCCAGTGGGAAGACGGGTTAGCGGAAGGCCTTGCTGTCACAGCCCGGGGGCAGCAGAGTAGCACGGGGCCACCCACAATCTGGGAGCATGTCCCACATGGACAGAGGCCTCCACTCGGGCAGCCAGAGCCAGACCCGTGGGGAGGACCAGCAGACAGGGCCCGTGTCCTGGAAGAAAGAACGTTCCACCGCCGCAAGAACAAGGCACGCCACCGCCCCCCACCTAGAACGATGCGTGAACTCCGGTGTGTGACCCCCATGAGCGCCTGATGAGAGGCCGCCCCCCACCGTGCACACGAGGGTAAGCAATCCGGCCAGCTGGGGCGGCAGAGGGCATTCAGTGGGAAGGGTCCCCACCGGGGTCCTACACAACGACGCCACGTTGACGCCATGGAGATGTGCCAGTCTGGAAAGGGAGCCGTGAGCGCAGGAGGCTGAAACACACTCGGAAGGAAACATCCAGGGAAAATACAAACCACTCAGTCCCGCAACCCAAGTGTGTGTGTACTTGGGGGAACACGTCATCGTGCAGACAAGACTGTAACAATATTTACGACTATTTGCAATAGAAATAGTCTGCAATAAAAAGGTAATGTACAGTAACAGCATAAACCTCATCCTACATCTGCAGCCATGCCAACCGAGGAAGAGGCCAGAGATACCTGTGCCAGGGCCTGTAGCTGGGTCTGAACAGCTAATGCACAGGCTGCAAACCAGTGGTCCACCCCTCACCGCCCCGGGGACCCACAGCCCACTGTGCAGCGAGGACCAGCCGGCACACGCACCCAGCCCTGAACTCGCGGCAGGCGGTCTCGACCACTTTATGGGCCCAGAGTCCACTCCAGCTGGCTCTCTGCTCACTGCCCTCCGGTCGCAAGCCCGCCTTCCCTGCTCTCTGGGTGCTGGAAGGCTGCTACCAGGGGATTTATGCTCAGGGGAGGAGGCGGGCCTCAGTTCCCCCGGAAAACTCTTCCGAGCCCCTCCCCCACAGCGGGTTGGGAGGCGGCCAGTGTGAGAACCACAGAGCTGAAGACAAAGGAAAATGCCTCAGAGCGACTTGGTCGGCAGAGCTCCTTTTCCAAGTAACTTAGACCAAATCCACACTCCCAGCTAGTTCCCCACCTCGGCCACCCTACGATGGGATCCAGACCCAGAAAGAACGTGCTCCGCAGGGAGAGTGTTCCGGGCCCCCCACGGGTGCTCCCTGGATGCTCTGCTAGTTTCTGCTTCACCAGGTGCCATCAGAAGATCCTTTTACATAGTTTCTCATGTTTTATATATAAACATCCATTTGTTTTTGTTTTGAGAGGGAGAGAGAGCATGTACATATGCAGGGGAAAGGAAGGAAGGGAGGGAGGGAGAGAGAGGGAGAGAGACAGAGAGACAGAGAGACAGAGAGAATGTGAAGCAGGCTCCACACTCAGCACAGAGCACAACACGGGGCTGGATGCCACGAACCACGAGACCACGACCTGAGCGGAAACCAAGAGTCGGACGCTCACTGCCTGAGCCACCCAGGCGCCCCACAAACGTCCATTTGGAACGAAACCTACTGCATTTCAAACCCCACGTCCCCTCTGCAAACGCAGGGCGCCACACCAAGCCTGGCCGCCTCCGGTACAGGGTTATCTGGCACATCTTGTGATAAAGGACTCAAAGGGCCTACCTGGGCAAACAAACCTCAGACTCCATCAGCGCAGCCGGCAGGCAGGAGGGAAGATGGAGAGGAGACCCCAGCAGTTTCCCCAGGGTCACGTAAGCGTGGGGGAGGGAGGGGAGAGACGGTGAGGAGAAAAGACGCGGCGGCATAAGGCCACCGCTCATAATAAACCCCAATGTCTGAAGATATCTTTGAAAAACAGAAATGGGGAAAACAACAAACACCGGAGACCAAACCCATCCCGACACCTCGGAACCTGTTAGATACGTCGCTCGCAGGGGCGCCCGGGCGGCTCAGTCAGTGGAGCTTCTGACTCTTGATTTCCGCTCAGGTCGTGATCCCAGGGTGGTGGGATCGAGCCCCATGTCGGGCTCCGTGCTGAGTGTGGAGCCTGCTTAAGATTCTCTCTCCCTCTCCCTTTCTCCCACTCTCCCTAAAATAACAAAAGCGGTAATAAAAAGCCACGTCGATGGCAGACACTGCAGACCGACGCTCCTCTGACGTTCAGAACCACACGGGACGGCCTCCGTCCAGTGACTGTGCCTGCCAGCCCCCCACCCCCACCCCCGCAAGGCAGTATCTCCTACCACATTCCTCAAATATGATAATACAAACCTCAAAAGCAGAGGCACAAGTCGTAACAATGCCTCTCGGTCAGGCCCACCCAAGCCAGGGTCTCAAACACGAGGAAGGAATCACCAACAGAAGCGGTTTTCCAAACTGTGAAGCCTTGTGCCCAACCCCAATTACCCGAGACCATGCGACTCAGGGCCTCCCAAGGCAGGCCGGGACCCCCACCGCCCACCTTGGACCCTGGAACCCACACGGGACTCACGGAGGATGCGCCTGCCCACCGGGCCCGCTCCGCGACGCTATGGTCTTAAAAGAGCATATTTGGGGGGTGGGGAGGGGCGAATACACACCTAAGCACAGACACGTGAAATGACATGATGTCTGGAACCCGCGCTGGAAACACTCCAGCAAAGGAAGAGGAGAAGGCAAAGGGGCCAGATAAGGCCATCGTGGCAGCATCCCGGGAACGTGGGGGACAGGCATACCGGCTTCAGCGTGCTGCTGTCTCGACCTCTGCGTGGGTCTGAAATTTTCCGTAAGACGACTGTTTTAAAGCGGGAGAGAAGGTAAAGGTGGCACAGCCCTGCTGACAGTGACCGATCACACTCGGGTTCCCCAAGGAGAGAGCCTCTCCCTTCACACGTGGACCCCACCGCAGGCCCCAGGGCCGCCTCCTGAGACCCCCACACTCCTCACAGCGTTTATCTGCTCAGAGGTCCCGGGCCCAGGCAAGGAGGCCACGTCGCCACGCCCAGTGGGAAACGCGCGCGAGGGAGAAAGGCTACCGACAACAGCCCTCCCCTCGCTCACCAGTCCCTGCAGCCGGAAGACCACGGCACCTGGTGCTCGTCACCTCGTAGCGGAACAAACAACAACAAAACAACGGAACACGGTACGTGTGCGTGCTGCTGAGACACACACGCGGGGCCCAGCCTGCCGTCCAGATTTCCACGTTCGCGCTCCGTGGCTCACGCCTTGCACCGAAACCCAACGGCAGAAGGGTGCCCAAGAAGCACCTCCTGTTTTAAACACAGCTGCGCTCTCTAGGCCAGCACCCCGACCCTCCCGGCACCCTCGGTCACGTACAGCCCGCTCTCGGGGGAACGGCAGTGAGGTGCACGGTCCTCCCGGACACGGCTCGTCCCCGATTTCCCGTCCTGCGAGCTGGCGACCCACACGCAAAGGAACGACAGACCCAGAAGCCCCCAGCCTGCAACCAGTCCATGATCATCATTCTATCACTTTCAAATAAAAGAGCCTAATATTTTGAGCATAATGATTTTAAGGAGCTCAACAATCTCTTTGCGTGCATTATTCATTTTGTGACACAAAACTGTTATTTCACTGAGATTACTGTAAATCGCTACATGAAGAGCTGGCTTGCATGAACAATTAAATGATAGATATGATAAACTAGATTTATAAGCTTTATGTTCCTATAACATAAATTCCTTGAATGATTTAACTCAACGGAGCCAGAAAATTCTTTCCAGATGCCAGGTCCGTGGATCTGTAGCTCCCCCATCAGCATTTAACAAAAACTGACTACAGACTCCAAAGAAAAATATTTAATAAAAGGTTTAGTATTACTATGGTAACCACAGCAACTTGTTTCAAAAATGAATAATAGCTCTGTTAGGTGCTTCATTAAAATTTTTTCAACCAAATACTGCCCTTAATCTTCTCAATGGAACAAAAGGCTTACTCAGAATACAAGCAGAAGACAGAGAGTAACGTCAGACACGACTGTGTGCCTGAGCACAGACGTCCTTCAGTCTGAAGCAAAGAGAAAGATGAACGTAATCAGCTGACATTAGAAAGTTGGGGTTTTCTCCTCAAACAATTAAAACTCTGCATATCTCCCTGTTACGCTGTTCTCTGCCCTGCCCAGCAACCTGAAGGCGCTGCTCACCCGGCCAACACGGCCATGTCCGGAGAGCAGGGAGCCGTCTGAAGGTGAAGCAGGAGTCCAAGGCCAGGGACGCGGGGCGCCTGGGTACCGGAGGGCTCCAGGGCGCAGGTGCTCAGGAAGCAGGGTGTGGCCGCGGGAAGCGGCCTTCAAAGCCACCTGCGCAACACAAGCTGTGCCACACGAGGCCGCCGCGCCCCCAGGGTGGGCCGGGACCTGCCACCCCCAACCAGAGCTCTCCTACAGCTCCCCGGCCTACAGCCACGCCGGGGCCTCGAGCCTGCCACGTGGCTCAGACTGGAGTCCTGCCTCCCTGTGCTCAGCCGTCGGCTGCGGCAGTGCCGGCAAGTGGGAGCGGAACTTCCTAAAGCCTACGACCGGGTAAGGTCTCAGCAACAGGGCCCTCGGGAACCGCGCGGAACCATCCGGCCCAACCTAACCCCGTCCCAGCCCTTCGGCCCGGCCCGCGCCTGGCCGGTTCTGGCAGTGCTGGGCTGGTGTACCGTCCGCCCCCTACGAGCTCCGCCGGGTCCCCTGCCCGCCCCGTCCCACCTCCAGGCCCACCCGCCGGAGGCTATGCACCCAATGACCCACTAGACTCAGGCTCACGAGGTTCCTGCACCAGCTCCGTGACTGTGGCTAGCCCTTAATGAGTGTCCGGGGACGTACAAACCAAGGGAGGCCCCAGGGCTTTATGGGTATGCGTTGGGTTGTCACACGGAGCTCATCAACTTCTCAGAAAGAGGGGAGGGAAGGAAGGCTTCTGCCCTCAGCAGCAGCGAACAGAGGACCCAGCGGCCACGGCCTGCGTGGCATGGCCACGGCGGGGCGGGGAAGAGGCAGGCCCCAGCACTCCTGGGAGCATGTCGTGTAGCTCTACGAGAAGAGCGCGGAACCCAGCCTGTCCCCAGCGTGTCCCCGCACGGGCTCACGCGCACACGCCGCACTGGGCCGGCCAGCCCCGCTCAGGCCTACGCTCTCACAGACAGAGACCGCACGGTCCTCCCAGGACTGGCCGGCCCACCTCCCCGAATGCCCGCCGGGCACATCTGTCCCTACGAGGGGTGGGAAGCAGCTGCCGTCCTCCTGAGAACCCAGCGTGGTTCTCACAGGCCAAGCTCCTCGGAACAAGACGCAAACGACTTGCATAAACACCAAGGAGCCTGGCCTCCTTCATCCCAGAGAGGTAGGCTGCCACGCGCCCCGGTCGGCCAGGCCACTCCCCATCCGTCCTCCTTTAACCGGCAACGGTAGTCCCCTTCCCTTCAGAACAAGCAGATGGTGAACAGCAGAGCCCCGCTCCTGACTCCTTTCCAGGAGGGTCTAGGAGTCAACCCTGCAACAAGTGACGCTCTCCGCACCAAATCACTTCCGACTGGGTGCGGAGCCTCCACCCCCAACGTGCTACGGCCACACCGTGAGCTCTCTCGCGTGCAGATAACAAGGATGCCTTTCTGCAGCTCAGCGACAGGACGTGGTTGGCGTGCAGGACGGCTTTACAACAGAGCCAAGGGCCCCCGGACAAGCAGCTTACAGAGCCGGTCACTTCATACCCATTGTCGCCTCGATTTCTGCGAGGCGGCGACCGCTATCACTATCCCACCGCGTGTGAGGGTAACAAGAATAATGGCAGCTAACACGGAGCACCGCTCTAAGAGCCTGCATGCCCATCGGTGGACGTAATGCTCAGGGCAAGCCCAGGGAGCAGGTAGCATCGCGACTCCCACTTGACAGACGGGGACACGGAGGCAGGCACACAGAAGGGCCTCACTCCCCTCATCCTGCCGGGATGGCCAGCAGCCTGCACACCGTGCGCCCACGCCCCACGGACCATCTCACACACAAGGACGTTTGGAGAGGCCAAGAACTTGCTCAAAGTTGCAGAACCAGGAAGGACGGAGGGGTGTCTCGAAATGCACAGTGACCCCACGGAGGAGGCGGGTTTGAATGCATCTCCCACCAACAGAGCATCCGCGAGGCCACGTGGTCGCTCAAGGAGGACCAGACCCGGTCCGCAGGGGTGCCAGTCCTCTCCCTGCTCTGTCCTCGCCTCCTGTCTCCTCAGCACGTGCCATCCGCCTCACTCAGGCCCCTTGTTTTCCACGCATCCCAGGCACGGCTCAACTCACCTGGAGCACTGCGCAGGCACACAGGCAATCGTCCGCGCCGCCCCTCGGCTCCCGACAGCAGCCCCGCTCGCAAACCCTTCCAGGCACCATGGCCTTGCTCTCCACGCTCACCCACCAGGGCTGCCTGCCACGTGGGGTTGTACAGTCTGTGCACTGCAAAAAACACACCTGGACAACTTTCTGGGGTGAGGGCGAAAATCTATAATCTGATCGCACTGAGTTTTGTGCTTGAGGTTTCAGCATTTCACAACGTAACTTTTACCTCCAAAAATAAATCAATCAGTCTAGTTAGTGACACACATGCTTAAGTGTTTAGGGGTGAAATGACATGAACATCTTACTTTGGAATTCGTTTTTCTAAAAGATGGATTAATGGATGGACAGATGGAGAGAAATGGAACACGCTCCAGATGGTGGCTTACATGGGTGATCGATGACAAGTCTTCCAGCCTCTCTCTGAATTTGAATGTTTCACAATCAAGTGTTAAAAATAAATTACTCGTCTTGGATCCCATAGAGGCCCAAACCCAACGACTGGTCAGCCTATTTGCATTTTGGCCAAATAATGTTCCACATCCGAATGGTCCTCTGTCTCGAGTGACCCAAAAGAAGGGAGCCTGGGATTTCGGCCCTGGGTTGCTCACGACTGTGCCCGAAAATGTGAAACTGGCAGAGCACGGTTCGGATCGAGGAGAAGTCTGAAAGCTGCAGTGAAAATACCTAGACCCGTAACTTTCAAGTCCGTCCGTGCTCGTCTCAAACTGATGGGCCAAATGACGACATCACGGAAGCCCTCTGCAGGGGTACCAGGAATATCGAGACGCGATCTGAATAAAATACTAGTAACACAAGTGTGAAGGCACCCGGCAGAGGCAGTGAGGGGAGACGGCACCCCAGGTCCCCTCTGTGGCAGGGCCGCGTCTACCCAGAGGGGGTGGGCCTGTGTCCAGTTGGGATGCAGCCACTATGCCCCCCCCAAACCAGGCTACTCAGCCCTCCAGCCACCCTGGGCCAACTGTTGATGAAAACACCACTCGCTGTCTCCTCCTACAGGAGCCGAAGCCGTCCCCTGACCCCTCTGGCCACACCTCTCCTCCCTTCTCTGAGCACTCTGCCTTCCTCGGTGGCTCCCTGAGTCTTACTGCCCCCCCCCCCCCGGGGGCCCAGAAGCCCCAGTGACGGGTAGCTCTCCGGAGGGGCAGCGCTGGCCCGGCACAGGAATGCTCCGTAGGACTCGGTGAGGGCAGTGACCCCAGGGAGCGTGCAGCCCACCCTGCTCTCCGCCACCCATCCCGGAAGGCCCTCGGGAGCTCATGGGCAGCCTGCCTCAGGGCCCCCCAGGCCGCTCCGGCTGTGAGCTGTCCGCCTACAGTCAAGGACACTTACAGTGGGGCCCGGTGCGAACTTCCAGCAGTAACATACAAAGTCCAGCACCGGGAACGCAGTAACACCCCCACACCCATGTGTGACGGTGGCAGACGGGGACCAGCCTGCCTGTGACGGCCCCTCAACACACACTCACGTGGAGTCACCGTGCTGTACGCCTGAAACGAACCCAGTACTGGTGTCAGCTACACCTCGCCAACCCGAGGAACGTACTCGGCGGGGCCCGAGCTGTGACCCTCAAGTCCACACGGGGCAGCCTTGTCACGAGCACCGGCAGCCGAGGCAGCAGCCACAGTACACAGGGACTCTGAGCACCGCCACGCCAGCACCCACAGACACACCCAGGACACGGACACACGTGTGTCCTCCCTCGAACCTGCCAGCTTCAGACCGCGGCCTCCACTGGCATCCGGCGCCCCTTCTTCGAGTCCAGCCAAGCCCCGGGGGCCCCTTCTCACTCGGGCGGGGTCTCAGGCCCCCCGTGTGCTTCGTTCTCTTGGGGCTGCTGTCCACACGCACACTAGCTCTCCAAGAGAAGACTCCCCTCCCGCACAGCCTCCGCAGGGCCCGCCACACCCCAGAAGGGCAGGCGGGCTCCGAAACGCTCGCCTGGGAACGCGTGGCCAGTGAGAAAGCCGTCGCGCAGCCACTCCGTGACATGTTCCGTAAGTCGTCAGCACTGGGAATCTAGAAATTGGCAATACCGATAGACTTCCTTTACGTGGTTATTTATGTAACTATGCAGAACGAGCACAAAGACTTTTTTTTTAAGTCTTATTAAAATATTTCAGTACTTCATTAAAACAGACCACCTATTCTTAGAGAGAACGTACCCTTTTGCACAGACTGTGACATTCTGATCCTCCATTAAATGGAGCACAGCAGGGTTTCCAAAGGGGGACCAGGTGACTTCTCGTGCCCCGAGCCTCGGCCCCTCCTCTGCACCTGACCCCAGGTTCCCCGGGCACCTGCCTCCAGCGCGGCCTTCCCGGCCACATCCCAAGCTTCGCGTCTCTGTGGGCCTCCGCCGTCCTCTAGGACACAAGCCCAGAGGCTGACTTGAAAAAACCAAAGGAGTGACAGAAGTACCGGCTTGCCTCTCGAAATCCTGTGCTTTCGACTGACTACCAGGACTTTCCGACACGGTTGGCACTGAGCGGCAAGTTTCAGTGGTCAGCTGATTTCCATATTTAAAATATTCCAACACCGTCCCCTGTCCTTCACGTTCCTGACTCTCTCCGCCACGATGATCTATGGCCCCTTCTCTTCCAAATGGATTGCCAAACAGCATTTTATTGGGGATTTCCTCTAAAAGGCAATTGGAGGTTCCTGCAACACAATTTATAGGTGCATTGTTTCCATTTATTTTAATTTTATTTATAGCCTTCTGCCCAGAGCCTGTTGGGCCCAGGCAGCTATAAATCAAAGATCACAACACAGTTCTGCTTTGCTCCTCTGCTGATGCTCAAATATCAGGGAATTGTTTGGTAAGCTCTAATCTGAATACTAATTACTTTTCCAATCAGACCATGGGTGTGAACTCACTTGAAAAACTGCACTAAACAAAATTTCATTATACACTAGATATGATCTTGAAGCAGAGGACACTAGGAGTGTCCCGCTTGAAAAGGAACACGGCCTGCTGCGGGGGACGCGTGCTCTGTACCCCAAACACGTCGGCTTAACGCCGACTCCGCTTCACTCGCCGGATGACCTTGGGGCAAGTTCCTTGACCTCCGTGAGCCTCCGTTCCCTCAACTATTAAACATAACAACGACCAAGAGAATCTACTCCGTGGAGTTTGCTGGAAACCAAGTGAGATCCTCTGCAGGACTCCCAAAACAGCGCCCCCCGCCCCCACAGCCGGTCCTCAACATCCGGGTCCGCCCTCCCACAAACACGCGGGCCGCTCTGCCAGCGCTCTGTGCCTCACCCCTGCCTGTGCCACTCCACTACCTCACCCTCCACCATCTATCATCTATGAGCGACCAGTGCCAAACCCAGCGACACGACCCCACTGCTCACCCGCGGCCCCCACATCCTGGTGATGCCACCTCTCTCTGAGACACCTCTCAAGTCTTTCCCCTCTTCGCCGCCCCCACAAGGACAGCGTGACCCTCGTCACTCCCTGCCTAGACTCACCCTGAATCCAGCCTCACCTCTGCACACCTTCTTCCACGCCGCCACCGGAATGAGCTTCCTAAAATTCATCAGCAGGCTGGCTGGCAGGCTGCATCGTAATTCCTGAGGGCTCCCTTCCCCGTGAGGATCATACGCTCCTGTCCCTTGAGGTCGGCCTTGGCCACATGCCACCCTCTGGCCAATGGAACGTGAGTAGACAGGACATGCTGTATCCCGGCAAAAGCTTGAAGGGGCCCGGGGAGCTTCTGGGGCAGACTCGTAGGGCTGGAAACCAAGGACCCGTGTGAACCAGTTCCTGCCCCAGTGCACCTGTGCCGTCACCTTGTCGCCCTTGCCCTGCCCCATACCCGAGTGTCCCCGTGCCGGACCCCTTCATCACCCAAGGCGCCGCATCCATAGTGACAGCTATACAGCCCGTCCTTCAGGCAGCCGGCAGCGCCCCGGGACCTGGGCCCGTGTCACTGCTCTTTGTGCCCCTCCCCCACCCTTCCTCGGTGCCTAGCAGAGGGGGCTTGTATCCGTTCACCTGTGGGGGTTTGCCTAACGCTTCACTGTTGAGAAACACCGAGACGCTCGGGTTTTGCAAAATCGTTTCTGTCTCCGCACACAACCCCGCACTTCAAGGTTCTGGTCCCCCAACAGGAAGAGAGCCAATTTTGGAGCGAGAGGCCAGAGATGACCTCGGCAATCTATGAGGAGCACAGGAGCCAGGAGACCTGTGGAGGCACATAAACGCCACCAGCCCCATCGCTGTGAATGATGGCCACGCTATCACTCCCTACCTCGGGCAAACAGGCCACTGTAAGTGCTTATTTTATGACTCAGTCTTTCATAAATTATGCAGGAAGATTCTCTTAACTTGGCTCTTCTCTGGCCTTCCAGATACAGTATTAATTTGGCAGCAATGTTAAGTAGATGTATTCTCTCCCTACTAGTAAGTCAGTTGTACGAGTTTTGTCTCTAATCAGCAGCAAAAGCAGAGGTGACTTCCTCAAAGTCACAGAGCCGAGCACAAGAGAGGCTGTGGCAAAACATTCTTCAGGAGGTCCCTGCTCTCGCCAGGCCAGCAGGGACAGTCAACTCTGAAGCGTGTGTTTTAAGAACCTCAAAACATCTCCTGAGCTTCCTGGCCACGTGGACTGTGAGCTCTGAAAGCGCGAGAGCGCGGGGCTGCTGACCGCACAGTGATTCCACCGGGGGGCCGGGCGGCTGCCACCTGCTCTGGGACCGGATGGGGCACAGGCGGGCAGGCCGAGGGAGGAGGGCGGGGGACCCCAACTGCGTGAGCAGAGCAAGGCGTTTGCACACTGCACAAGAACAGGACACTGCCCTGGCTCTGGTCCCGGTCAGGGAGCTTGGTAAGCACTTGACCTTGGGGACTCCACTTACCCCAGCACCTCGGGCTCCTCCTCCAAAACGGGGATGACCAGCACTTAACACACAGTTTGTTGTGAGCACGGAGTAAGTTATAGTACATAAAAAACACTCAGAACAGGGCCCAGCAGGTAGGACATGTGCACTCGATGTGAGGGTGTGGGTGTGTGTGCACGTGTACACGTGTGTGCGTGTGAACGGCACATCCAAACAGCAAACATGAGCCCGCATGGCTGGAGGTAAGGGGAGTGGCAGAGAACAGCCCCTGATGAGGTGAGAGGGCAGGCTCAGGCCAGAGAGGGAGGCCCAGACCAGAGAGAGAGGCCCAGGCCAGAGAGGGTGGCCCAGAC
>NW_024422600.1:855-21515 GCF_014898765.1 Herpailurus yagouaroundi | reverse complement strand
CAGAGAGAAAGGCCCAGACCAGAGAGAAAGGCCCAGACCAGAGAGGGTGGCTCAGGCCAGAGAGGGAGGCCCAGACCAGAGAGGGTGGCCCAGGCCATAGAGGGAGGCCCAGACCAGAGAGGGTGGCCCAGACCAGAGGGAAAGGCCCAGACCAGAGAGGGAGGCCCAGACCAGAGAAGGTGGCCCAGACCAGAGAGGGTGGCCCAGACCAGAGAGAGAGGCCTAGACCAGAGAGGGTGGCCCAGGCTGGAAGTTTGACCTTTACTCTTGCACTCCTGGGGGGAGCCTATCAAAGCTTTTAAGCAGAAGCTGACGTGGCCAGACCAGCGTGGTAAAAAGGTCACATGTGGAACATGGGTAGAGAGAGGAGAATGACACAGTAAGACCAGCTGGGAGGCTCCCAAAACATCCAGGCCAGAGTCAGCACACATCTGAGTGCACACAGCGGCCGGGAGCAGGCTCAGAAATGTGGTAGACAACAAGCAGGCTTATAGTGACCAGGGCAGAGCTTTGGAAGAAACTGTCATTAAAAACGAGGTCATGGGGCGCCTGGGTGGCTCACTTAAGTGTCCGACTCTTGATTTCAGCTCAGGTCATGATCTCACAGTTCGTTGGTTCAAGTCCCACATACGGCTCTGTGCTAACAGCGCGAAGACTACTTGGGATTCTCTCTCTCCCTCTCTCTCTACCCCTCCTGTGCTTGTACTCTCTCAAAAATAAAGAAATAAACATATTAATAAAAAAAAAAAAAAACAGGCCATGAACGGAGCATCTGGGTGGCTCAATCCGTTGAGCTTCTGACTCTTGATACCAGCAGAGGTCCTGATCCCAGGGTTGCGAGATCAAGCCTCACGCTGGGCTCTGCGCTTACAGTATGAGCCTGCTTGGGATTCTCTCTCCCCCTCTGTCCCTCTCCCCCCACTCGCACTCTCTAAGTAAATAAACAAACAAACAAACTAGCACATGAATGTCCAAGAGGACAACAGTCCCCTGGAAAGTCTCCTGGCCTCCTCCCTCTTCAATACTTTCTCTCTCATCTCCACACAATCTTAAAAACAGACAAGGCAAGGGGACGCCTGGCTGGCTCAGTCAGTGGAGCATGCGGCTCTTGATCCTGGGGTCATGAGTTCGAGCCCCATGTCGGGTGTAGAGATTACTTAAAAGTGAAATCTTTTTGGGGGATCTCATCAAGGTAAAAAGCTTCTGCACAGCAAAGGAAACAATCAGCAAAACTAAAAGGCAACTGATGGATTAAGAGAAGATATTTGCAAATGACATACCAGATAGAGTATCAAAAATCTATAAAGAACTAACCAAACTCAAAACCCAGAAAACAATCCAGTGAAAAAACGGGCAGACGACACGAATAGACACTTTCCCCAGGAAGACAGCCAGATGGCCAAACGACACATGAAAAGATGCTCAATATCACTCAGCATCAGGGAAATGCAAATCAAAGCCACAGTGAGATACCACCTCACACCCGTCAGAATGGCTAAAACTAACTCGGGCAACAACAGATGATGGCGAGGATGCGGAGAAAGAGGAACCCTTTTGCACTGCTGGTGGGAATGCAAACTGGTGCAGCCGCTCTGGAAGACAGTGTGGAGGTTCTCAAAAATTAAAAATAGAACTGCCCTGGGGCACCTGGGTGGCTCAGCCGGTTGGGCGTCCGACTTCAGCTCAGGTCATGATCATGCAGCTCGTGAGTTCAAGCCCCGTGTCGGGCTCTGTGCTCAACGGCTCGGGGCCTGGAGCGTCCTTCGGATTCTGTGTCTCCCTCTCTCTCTGTCCCTCTCCCCCTCACGCTCTCTTTCTCTCAAAAATAAAATAAACATTAAAAAAAATTTTTTCTTAAATAAATAGAAATACCCTACGACCCAGCAATAACACTACTAGGTAATTATCCAAAGGATACAGGAATGCTGATTCGAAGGGGCACATGCACCCCATGTTTATAGCAGCACTATCAACAATAGCCAAAGGATGGAAAGAGCCCAAATATCCACAGAATGATCGATGGATAAAGAAAATGTAGCGTATACACGTACATACGTATATATATACATACACGTACAAACACACACAACGGAATACTCTCAGCAATCAAAAAGAATGAAACCTTACCATTTGCAACAACATGAATAGAACTGAAGGGTATTATGCTAAGTGGAATAAGTCGTCAGAGAAAGACAAATATCATAGGACTTCACTCACGTGGAATTTAAGACACAAAACAGATGAAAATAAGGGAAAGGAAACAAAAATAATATTAAAACAAGGTAGGAGACTACACGTAAGAGACTCTTAAAATACAGAGAACAAACTGAGGATTGATGGGGGTGGGGGAGACAGGTTCAATGGGTGATGGGCGTTAAGGAGGGCACTTTTCGGGACGAGCGCTGGTGTTGTGTGTGACAGATGGATCACTGGGCTCTTCTCCTGAAGCCAAGACCACACTGTATGTTAACTAACTTGAGAATAAGACATAAAAAATTAATTAATTAATTAATTAATTAATAATCTTTATGGGGGAAAAAAGCAGACAAGGAAAACACAAGCGGAATATGGGCCATACGAGAACCATGCTGTGTTTAAGAGTCACAAGGAGCCCAGGGCGGCCCCGACCCCCAAGGTGCTTCTACTCTCAGTGAAAGGCTATGAAAGTCCCAGGAAAGCCCATAGGGTGTCTTCCGGGGCAATGGTCCTGAGCACGGCACTGGCCTAATGACTGACGGGGTCGCCGGGAGGAGGGGAGGCACAAGGGGGGTGCCCGTGTCACCCGATTCGCAGGATGAACTGCAGAGCGGCTGTAACTCTGCTCACGTGGTCTGATCCGAGACCCGTGCAGATAAGGCGGCAAATCCCGGCCAAGCTCCGCCGATCCCCCAGCGGCAAGTGGCCTGTTGGGCTGCAGACCCAGGCACTCCGGGCCGGCTCTCTCGGAGCCCCGGAGCTGCACGGGGAGGCTGGGCCACCAGGCTTCCAAAGCCCACCTGAGGCAGCGACCCCGCGCCCGGCCAGGCCGCGCAGGCTGAGCACGCCGACGAGCGTGTCTGGGCAGAAACAAGGGCAGGCCGACCGCCTGTGCCGCTCGGATGCTCGGCTGGCAGCCGGGCCTCTCTGACGTAAGAAGGCTGTCACTTAGAACACTCAGTATACGTGTCCAAGATGTGGCTCCCTGAGAAAGGAGAACACGAGGCTCGAAAGGGGCTGCGGGCAGCTGGAGCCTCAGGAATGGGTGACGTGGGGCGGACGGGGGGGGGGGGGGGGCCACGCTTGAGAGGCCCGATCTGCAGCCATGGGGAAAAAGCTTCACCACGGGGACGCACGGTGTGTTCCTTTCTCCCAAGCCTCTTCACAGCCTGCACACGAGCCCGGCAAACACAGACTCAGTAGCCCCAGGCGGTGACACAGTGCGGTGTGCCCGACGACGAAGCACGCGGAGAAGGAACGAGATCCGACCCCCTGCAGCCCAGAGGGCAGGCGCGGGGTCACGGGAAGCGGCAGGCCTCGCGCACCTGTGGGCGGCGGGTGCGCAGGAAGGACACCCGAGGACACAGACGATGACCAAATAGTGCTGCTGAATCGTGAAACTTATAAATAGATCGTCAAGAACATTTTAACATAATTTGCTTTCCAAGCACAAAGAAGCATGTCAATCAACTCTACAACACGACAGAGAAAAGAGTCTCTGTTGATGACTTTCTGGCAAAGGAAGAAAAACAGATTTTACAGTGAGCTCATCTGTCTTACACACACACACACACACACACACACACACACACACACACACAGCTGAAAGTGGCTCTGTGGTTTCATTTACTCATTCAACAACCCTCTGAGCCTGCCCGGGAGCCAGGAGCCATTCGGGACACTGCGGTGGACTCGGGCAAACACCAGCGCCCCCTTCCCAGCCATGCGGCCCGCTCCCCCTGGTGGACACCTCTCGGCGGCCCAGGAGGGACGGTCCCAAGGACTCCGTGTGTGATGGCACTGACAGGCCTGTGCAAGCCCAGCACTGGGGTTTAGCTACACAAGGTCAGGGCAGTAAGAAACCGACAGCCGGAGGCTCCTTTCACTACGATTCCCACATGGAAATGTCCCGGATCAGTCCACACCCGGAGAGAGGGGCGTGTGGCGGAGTAGGGGGAGGGGACGAGCCTCGAAGACAGACGCCTCCAGATTTAGAAGCTGCTCGACACCTACATGGGAGAGACGAAAGGCAGGCAGACCCACCCCATGTGCGCGTTCACACATCAAGGGATTTAAGGAAACTCCGTGAACGGAAACTCCGACTCTGAAACCACCAGGACTCAAGGTGGTCTGCTGCCTTTTAATAAATCCACTGAGCATCCAGCAGGCTAGAGAAATCACCTGCCGAGGGAGCCGGGCTGAGCCCCTCCTACAAGTCCATCACAGTCCACGCCTGCCATCCTCCCTCCCTTCTGAAACGGCGCCGGCCACCACCTTCGATGTTCAAACACAAGTATGCGCGTTACGATGCGCGAGCAGACTTCGCAGGCCAGCGCCATGTGCGTCCAGCCTCTGGCATCAAGGAGATGCAGCCTTTCTGTCCCTTCAAGCTCCCCAGCAGCCCATAAGCCGCGTTCCCAACCCCGTGTGGGAGGGCAGCCAGCCCAGGGGCAGAGGTGGGACCTTGGGCTGTCACTCTATAAATGCACCAGCACGCAGCTGAAGGCACATCTGTGGGGCCCGGAATCTCTGCGAGAGCATCCACTCGGTGTCCAAAAGGGCAGAAAAAGCAATAAAAAATTGCTAGGGCCTCTTCCTCAACACAAAGTGGAACGCGGGGAAACACTAAATAAAGAGTAAACAAGAAAAAACGGCAGTTCTCGGTAGGAGGCATGGTGACTCAGGCTGCCCTTCCCTTGAAGCAGAACTTGCCTTGAGGTTGAGAGCGAGGGTCCCAGAGCCAGACTGCGCGGGCCGCGTCCGATTCCACCGCAGCCTGGCCACGTGGCCTTGGACGAGAAAAGTCGGAACCTCACCGTCTGCACAGTAAAACGGGCCTGGTAAGGCTTACTTGGCAGGATCGTCATCAGGACTAAATGGCAGGGGCCTTAAGCCCTGCGGGCACACAGCCTGACCGCTCCCCAGGGCTCCCACCACCCACCTTCCGGCACAACCGAAGGCTGATGACCCGGACACGGAAAGCCCTCTCAGGAACACCACCCCAGAGAGATCAGCTCGGAACACTGATAGCAGAAATACAGATGGCCCGTAATATGTGAAAAAAATAAACTCGATCAAGTCTTAAAAATAGGCATATCCTTTGAAGCAATAATTTTACATCCAGTAATTATCCCCAGAAAAAACCAGAGATGAGAGCAAAGATGTGAGCATGGGGATATTTAAGGCAGCACTTGGGGGGGGGGGGGAAACTTGGAAAAAGCAAATCTGTAACAATAGGGGGCGGCCAAATAAATTGTGGGATATCCAAATGACAGGACGCTGCGAGGTTATTAAAGGTTTGCTTGCAGGCAAATATTTAAGCACGGAAAAGGGCTGTGACTTACTGCTAAATGAAGAAAGAACACCAAAGTCTTTCACAGCCTAGATGACCTTTTGTTTTAAAAAATGCTTTTTCAGGGGTGCCTGGGGGGCTCAGTTGGTTGAGCATCCGACTCGGTTTCAGCTCAGGTCACGGTTTGTAAGATCAAGCCTGCATCAGGTTCTGCACTGACAGAGGAGGCTGCTTGGGATTCTCTCTCTCCCCCTCTCTCTGCCCCTCCTCTGCTCACTCTCCCTCTCTCTCTGTCGAAAATAAATAAAAAATTAAAAACAATAAAATAATAAAATAAAATAAACTATTTTAATAAATAAATAAAAATGCTTTTTTCAGGGACACCTGGGTGGCTCAGTCGGTTAAGTACTCAACCCTTGACCACGGCTCAGGTCATGGTCTCACGGTTCGTGGGATCATCCCATCATCCAATGGGATTCTCTCTCCCTCTCTGCCCCTCCCCTGCTCCTGTGTGTGAGTGTGTGCGCGCATGCTCTCTCGCACTCTCTCAAGATAACTAAGTAAACTTTTTAAATAAATAAACAGTAAAAATGCTTTTTCATATCACGTATTTAATATGTAAGGGCAATTTTTTTTTAACATTTATTGTTGAAAGAGCTAGCAGGGGAGGGGCAGAGAGAGAGGGGGACAGATGATCTGAAGCGGGCTCTGCGTTGACAACAGAGTCGGATGTGGGGCTCGAACACATAAACTGTGAGATTGTGACCTGAGCCGAAGTCAGACGCTTAACCAATTGAGCCACCCAGGCGTCACGTAAGGGCAATTTTTATTTAAAACAACTCCTAATCTTTTCTAGCAAGGCAGGATTACATAATTCACGTCGGCATCTAGTGGAGATGAGGCACAGGCCAGAAGGCGAAGTCACCACTGGTCTCCGTGTGCCACACTGGAGCCTGGGGGGAGGGGGGGTGGGCAGCGGGGGGCAGGGGGGACCCTCTCCGAACAATTAGCCCACAGGGAGGGGAAGCAGGCCGACAGACGCCAAGAGTTGGACAGAACAGAAAACCGGACTCCGGGGAGGCAAGAGCAGCTGGAAGAAATCGCTGGGGGCACAGAGAACTGGGGCACGCGGGGCGCAGAGATGTTTAGCAGCAAATTTGGTGACTTACGCGGCTCTACGAGAACCTCCCGAGACTCCGAAACGCCTGGAAGGCCTGCCACACGCACAAATGCCTATTTAAGAAGAAGTGTGCTCCCCGCGCCGGTCAGGGGCAGGAGTGGGGCAGGGGTCACGACGCACATCCCAGCCCGGCACAGACACGTGGGCTCCGCGGGCCCCAATCCGAACCCCGACTTCTTTCCACACGGCGCCCATCTCCGTGAACGTCCTGGCCCCCGGCAGCACTCCCGACGGCCTTTCCCACCCACCGCCTCCAGCCCGTCGGCTCGGCCATCTGTGCAGCCTCACGAGCCCCCCCGAAGGAGCCACACATCCACCCCCCCGGCCGACCTGCTCCGCCCAGCCCCACTCTGCACCATCGAGTCCACACCTTTCACGTCACTTCACCAGACGGGACCCCGGCCACCATCACGCCCGTCCTTCCACCCGCTCCAGCCCTGGGTGCTCAGGGTGGGAGCCTCGAGCCACACGTGGCCACTGGGCACCGGGAAGGTGGCCCAGCTGAGACGTGCTCTCAGTGTGACAAACACACCAGATTTCAAGCAGCACCAACAGCTGAGTGTACGTTATCTCGTTCACAGTTTTATACTGACTGTATATTAACTGTGTAATGTGTTAAGATAATATCTTGTGTATGTCAGGTTGATAAATAAAATCTATCATTAGAATTAATTTCACCTGTTCCTTTGTCCTCAGTGCGGTTCTGACATCGCGCATGCGGCTCACGGGGCACCTGTCCCTTGGGTGGTGCTGCCGGCCCCCACGCCTGTGTCCCCCGAGTCACAGCAGCACGGCCCACTCCCCCCTGTGCAGGTGGGCCTCCCCAGGGGCAGCACCTGTTGGTCCCGGTCACCGCCGCACTCCCGGACCGTAGCAGCACCTGGTGCACAGCAGGTACTCAGATCAGAGGTACAGTCGGCTGATTAAATTAAATCGAGGATGCGGGGAGCAGGGAGGGGAGCCGTGAGTGACCATGACAATGACAATAACTGTCACAGCGAACATTTACAAAGCACTCAGCGCCAGGTATCATTCTAAGAGCTCCCCACAAGGAGTGAGTGAGCCCAGCGTCACGGGGCCGGGACTCAGGCCAAGCTGTCTGGCTGCAGGCTGCACCTCACACAGCACGGACAGGGCCCCAGGCATCCCTCCGCGTGGCTTCCCCCACGCACCGAGAGTTCACGGCCGGGCCCTGACCTTCCAGAGAGGACTGGCCCTGCACAGGTGAGCCCGGATGCGGGGAGGTACAGAAACACTGACCACACGAGGGAGGAGGAGGGACCACTGATGTAAATACAGGTGATGATCTCTCCACAGTGGTTCCCTGCACTTTCCCATGTTCTGTAACACGATGTATTATTTATCTCAACACAAGGTTTCTACTCTCTACCACACCTCTGACGAACTGTGACCGCTGACGGTGTGCATTTCGGTCAAGTACTGAGGTTCGGTGTTGCCCTGTCACCGGCCAGAGCCCAGTGCAGCCGGATCCGCACGCCTGCGGCCACAAAGGTTCCAGATACAGTCTGAAAACTCCTGGCACTGGTTTTCCCGATACCCTCACTCCAGAGCTGTAATTACAAGCCAGGACACTGAGGTCCGCCTTGGGGAGAGGCCAGGGGCTGGCTGCGTTGTATTTTGTCTGAAGCTCCCCCAGGAGACAGTGACTTGTGCGTGTGCCCCGGGCAGATGCAGCTCTGAGCCCCCACCAGCCGGCCAAGACCTGTCTGAGCCCCTCGACCTCTGCCAGCCAGCCCGACCCACTCACCTTCCGCCTCGACACATGCGCAGCCTATGCCGGCCAAGCCCCTCTGGGGACCCTCGGGAATCATGATGTCGTCCCGTCCCCTGCCACATGGCTGCCTCGCCCACCGGCCTCTTGAGGCCAGGTACTAACTGGGTTCCTTACTGGGCTGCCCATCGCACAGGCCCTACTGAAAACCCAGTCCTGCTGACGATGCTGTGATCCTGGGGTTAGCTTCCAGCGGGACTGATTCTCTTCCAAGTCCTGCACAGAGCACACCTAATCTTACTGGAGACCAGCAGCTTCCCTCGGCGCCTTGACGACAGTGGAGAATTCGAGTCTGAGATGCAGGAAAGGTGGCTGACCACCACGGTGGTTCTGCAGTTTGCCGACACAGCACAGAGCTTGGCCTTGAGCCAGGCCTGTGCGGAGCCTCCCTAGAGACCACCCCCCCCAAACCAGTGTGTGAGACCGAGGCAGAGGGGCCCCAGATGGTCGTGGGAGAGGCAGGAGACCGCACCAAAGGAGGGGCAGCGCGGCCTGTGGAGGCGAGAGAGGGAGGCGCGACCAAGCAGAGAACCTGGACATCTTCAAAGAACCAAGAGCAGGGAAGGGACACAGCTTGAGGAGGAACCCCAAACGGCTTCCCTGTTCCAGAGCCCTCCCCGCAAGCGCTGGGCACAGCCGGCTGTCACGCTTCGTCTCTCACAGGGGCACGAGGCACGCACACCCCCAGGCTCAGCCGACCTTCCCACCGGACCCCCGAGCCGCGGGCACATCTCAGCTCCACACCTTTCCCTGCAGGGCCCTGTCCTCGCGGGGCCTCCGTCCCTCGCTTCCCCGAGGCCCAGGGCCTCCTTCCCGGGCCCAGCCCCTCCACACACCTGCACGTCCACTGCGCCTCCCCAGCCTCTCACAGGCACCACGTAGATGCTTAGGAAGGATTCTCCAGATAAACGAGTGGGTAAACCGGTGAGCAGATGACTGAGAGGATGGGTTGAGGAAGGAGTGAGTGGCTACTTGGATTCAGAAAGGGCAGCAAACGTATTAAAAGTGCCCAGAGACCAGGGAGGGACCCAGAAAGGCTGGAGCGGAACCACCCGCGCCCGTGAGACGTGAGGCGGTAGGACTGCGCGCTCTGGGAGGAGCAGCACGAGGCTCGGCACAAACTCCTGTGTCCCGGGCACCTCAAGTCACAGCCGCAGATGCGGATGAAACGGAAGGGCGCCGGGCGATGCGGTCGAACCACACGGGACCATCAGGGGGCTGAGGGCCACGCAGGATGACACCGTGACCCACGACACTCCCCCACGGACAGCAGCTCCGGCCCGGGACTCCACTGGGAAGCACGGAAGGTGACCAGAGCCACGACTCAGGGACATTCCTCACGGGGCCGGTCATGACAGTAAGTGAAAAACAAAACCACAACTGACAACAAGTGAAATGCCCAAACAACAGGGAAACGGCCTGAGGAATGACTCACCTGCGAGTGAAGGGAGGCAGCGCCTGTACTTAATGACTACAGCACGGCCATTAACAGCCACGCTTTCAGAGAACATTGGTGTCAAGGGGAAAGATATCATTTACGGGAAGTGAAAACAGTGTGAGGCGCAGCTAGGTGCACCGCTGGGTCCCAGGCCTGAAAAAGGAAGAGACAGACACACGCGTCGTCAAGGCCGTCCCATCCCGAGAGACAGGACACTCGGCCCCTCGACACCCTGACACACCTAAGTGCGGGCTGATCGAGTAAGCGGAGGCACGTGTCCCAGCCTGAGTCTGTTTCCTCCCTGCAGAACCAGGGGAACGCCACGCCCACCTCGCAGGCTCGTGGTGAGAGGACGAGAAAACGCCCCAACACAACTCAGTGTCACCCGCGGCACACGGCGGCCACTAAACACCTTACCCGAGGCGCTTTTCTTTCTGGCCATCATTCGCTGCGCGTACTAAACTTTAAACATTGGACGTTTGTTATTTTAAACTATACTTAGTATCAAAGATGAACACACTGAATATTCCACCTGATCGGGCTCTGTTCCCGCCCCTCGAACACCCAGTGAAGGACGACCAGGAGCCATCTGAAGGTGCAAAGGGTCCAGAAAAGAACAGACCAACACCAGCCTCGGGCTGCCCACTCGGGCTCCTCCAAGGCCCCCAGCCCTTGCTCTGCGGGGACCTTCCGCCTGTGCCACTGGGCCTCAGGTGCCCACCCAGGCACCTTCCCACATGCCGCCCCAGTATCCACATCCCATCCCCTGCCCACGAGGTGCCCCTCCTCGGGTGGGGGAGGCTCACCCCTCCCTGCAGCTACTCCGGTGCCTCTGGACCCCCTGCTCCCAGGCGGGCTGGAACCCCAGGTATAATTCCTTACATCCCCCAGGATTCACACACGCGCGTGCACACACACATGCACACGCACGCCCCAATCCTGTCCACACTCCACTGTGTCTACAACCCACCTGTCTCCCCTTGAAGCAGGAGCCTCCGGGCTCTGTCTGCCGAGCCTGGTAGAACCATGTATTTTAATGGGATAAAATAATCAAAAATAATTTTCACTATTTTCTTCTTCCACCCAAGGAAGATGGAGGAGACGATAAAAAGCCAAAATGAAAATAGGATTTCTCGGCCTCAAAAAAAAAAAAAAAAAAAGGCACACTAGCCAAAGCAAATTTAAAATCTCATTGAAAATAACTATAAATTAAATGCTACATACTAAAGATCAAAAAATGACTTTGCTAAATAGATTTTACACTTTAGTATTTGGTTTAGGTAATGGGGATAGAATTTTCAAGCACAAAAGGTCCAAATCTAGAAAAGTTTTAATGACTTCTGATAGAATTGGCACACATAAGAAAATTCGTCTTACTAATTCAATACATATTTTATTGAGGAAATAACCATGAATAAATGGATGAAAAGAGTGTACTTCAGTGAAGTATTTAATAGTTTGATCTAGAAGGTCATTAAAGTAAAGGGACAACCAAATGAAACCCAGCGACGGGCACACAGAAAGAGCTCCGGGCTGCCGGAGACACGAACGGGGCAGTGGGGGGCACCGGGGGGCTGTGGGGGGTGGGCAGTGGGGGGGCAGCGGGGGGGGGGCCCACGCCAGCAGGATCCGCTGTGGACATGCTAACGTGGTGAGCGCCACCAAAACTGTCAGATGGCTTACAAAGAACCAAAGCAAGAAGAGATCAAAGCTAAGAGAAAGTGGAAACAGGCAAATTTAAGTTTACGAGGACTAGGAAACATAAGTTGGTGGCACTTCCAAATTTGACAACAGTGCTGTGACAAAACACGGATCAAGAGACTCGCTCCAAAGTACCGAGTCACCTGGCTGCACCTTTAAAACGAAACCACGGTGTGCCTTCCACTCATTCCTCATCCACGCTCACGGAAACGTCAGGTTTCGGCCCCCGCGAGCCGGTCAAACGGCGTGCGGGATTCGGGGCCACCAGAAGGGCAGCAGCCCGCGGCTTGGGCAGGGGTGGGCCTGCCCGCTGGGCCACGGTGGCCGAGGAGGATCCGAGGCCGAGCACTCAACACAGCGACAGACAAGAGGGGGCCGCACAGCCAGCGTCACAGGGGCCCCTTGTGATCCTCGTGATACATGACGCTCCCACATTCCCATGTCGATCCCCCACTAGCAGCCGGCTCCAAACAGCCTCATTATATTTGAGCCTGCTGTGAGCACAGGGTATGCAGAGAAGAAAGGGCTGGTGCCCCGAGAAAGCAGGAGGAGGAGGAGGGCAGGGGAGCCAAAGCTTCCATCAGACCCACAAACGGCACGAGGGAGTTCCAAAGAGCTACGGTTCAAAGCACGGTTAATTCACTTGCTGCTGAATCTCAGAGTGTCACCCGTACATTGTCACTCGCAGCCCTACAGCACGATTATCACAGAGGAACAGAAGCCAGATTAACCTCCCCAAAGCACGGTTCTGTTCAGTCCACTCCCCCCCCCAAAACGCTTTCCATGGCTCCCAATTACCCACAGAACAGTCGACGCGTCAAGAGTTTCCGACCTCTGCGACACCCGCACGGATTCCTTGACTTCACTGAGGAGGAAACTGAGGCCAAGGATGAAACAAGCAACTAGAAGGTCTGACGGTGGCAGAGACAGGATCTGAACCCAGGATCTCAGCATCTCCCCTCCACGGCCCGTGTTCTTCCCGCTGCCCCGGGGCTGCCCCAGAACCGCATGCCTTAGTTCCCGGCCGGGGCCCCACCTGGCACTGCTACCGCCTCCTCCACAGACCCGACAGCCTGCGGTGCGGCAGCCTGAACACAGGTCCCTCAAACACACCCAGCCTCGCACACGCGCTGTGCCGGCCCAGCTGCCCCCGACACCGTGACTCCGCCTCTGCGGTCCCTGAGAACCGGCGCCCGGCCGGTACAGCCGCACACGGCTCGGCCGGGGACCGCAGGCAACTCCGTCCAGGTGGCCGTGTGGCTTCTGCTGACGTGCAGTCGTCACTACCTCACCTCCACACCTCCTCCCTCAAGGCCGGGCTTGCACTCGCCCCCCAGCCTGGGGCGGCCTCGTCCCACCTCCAGCCACTGAGATCATACCCGCAAGACAAGACGTGGCCCTCGAGTGGAGGGACGTCACCGTCCAGCAAGGGAGCCGGTACTTGCCAAGTGTCCACTAAACTTCTGAAGGATGAAGGGCAGGACAGCTGAGCCCACAAGGCCTCTGATGCCCCAGCACAGTCTGTCCCCCCACCACCTCCTCACCGGCCTCCCTGGCCGGCCCAGTGACAGGCACCGAAGCCTTTCCACGGTGGCCTCAGTGACCACCTGCACCCCGCCAAAACAAGCACGTCGCACATCCAGACGCCCACTGTCGAGCATCCGTAGGAACCTGAGGTCAACTCACTGCCCTGCACACGCGGAGCTCGGTAACAAGTCACGTCCTGGACCACAGCCGAGCGACCAGACCCTGATACACAACCTAGCATGGACGCGCTCCCCAGAGGCCAAAGGTCACCGAGGTTGATCACAGGTCACACCACAGCGGTGTGGTGGGGGATGCGGGGGCCCTGCCCCAGCCCCTCGGCAGCAGACCGGGGATAAAATCTCCCCTCCTTAAGGTCAACCTTCCCCTCCACGGGCCAACCAAGAAGTGACAGTCAGCTGCAACACTCCAGAAAGCAAGTTCAAATCACCTAACCCCACTACAACCTCCTCCAACAAACATCTGCTAAGCACACTTCAATAGGCCACATCTTCTACAAAAGGCATTAACCGGAGCAAAACGGAAGGACAAAGGGTGTAAGCCTCAAAGCAGAGATGGTGGGCATTCCCACGGTCAGGAAAAGGCAGCGGGCGTGCCCAGGGCACGAGGTGGAGGGGTCCCACGCCCGTTTCTGATTCCGCATTTCCTCCTTCTCCGCATCATAAACTTCTAGAACAACCAGCGTATTGAGGGGAGGACGACAAAAAGGAAGGGTTTGATCAATAGTGCATAAAAGGTCTTTTTCCCACAGAAGCCACCTAGCTCCAAAGAACTGATCTTCTGCTTGTGGGAAAGACTGCAGACACACAGTCACAAGACGCATCACAGCATCATGGCCCACGTGGGTCAGAGAGACGCCTCTGCCGGCCGTCAGAGCACCGTCCTCACACGGGACACGGGGCGCACAGGACAGGGGGGACCCCCGGGAAGGCCCCTGCACGCACACCAGCAGCCCTGCGGCCCTGGGAGAAGCACGGGCGTCCCCTCCCCCATCCTCAGATGCCACCGGAAGACTGGTTGTTAAACGCGTGTAAAAAGTCACCTGGGGGTCATCTCCCAACCACAGCAATGACCTGAGGGGCCTAAAATAGGTGAACAGGCTACCTTCTGACCTGTCCCAGAGCCCTGGCCCACTGTACCAGGCGAGACCCAAGGTCCCCCGAGCTGCAGGTGCACGGACTCCGTAGTCAGAGTCGAGGCTTAATTCTGACCGGGCACTCGCTCTGACACGGGAAGGCCCTGCCACCCCCGCCGGCTGTGAGGGCTCTGTGCACCAAGAATGTGCGACACACAGGGCGGCGACAGGACTCGGGGGCCCACACCTGCAAGGGCCGCCCCCCACCCTGGACCACAGTTTCCACCACACACCCAGGTCTGAGCCCGGGTCTGACCCAGAACCAGTACACAAGGCATACGCGTCTAAGCTGGCCCGGGAGCTTGCACGTGGGCTCGAAGTCACAGGGCGGATGATTCCTGTTTCCAGGACGTAACTTAATCCCGGGGTGAGTGAACAGGGCGACCCAAAGGGCCGTGGCAGAGCCATCTCTTCAGCGGACAGAACAAAACATCCCCAATTCTGTCACTGCCGTTCTACCAAAAAACTCCGACGACTGACTACACGTTCTGTGTTTACACCACGCTAGGTGTTGGTAACGTGGCCTCGTGAACACGCTGAACGCTACCGAGCATGCCTCCGGATGCTTCTCTGTATATTCCGTGGAGTTCAGCTCAACTGTAAGAAAGAACGTGCTCCTTGAACACACGACGATCCTTCTGCGCTCTGCCATCTGGGAAGGAGAGAAGGCTGTGTGTGCGCTGAACCCCCCCTGCTCTCAGGAGCCCTGACGCACGCGGTGAGAAAGAGGGCCGGGAGGTGAGCACGCTTCCACGCGTACTTCGGAAAGAACCGGGGAGGAGCCCGCACACAGGCCTTTGCACAGCTGCCTGCGCGCACAGAACGCTTCCGAAAGCAGGTAACAAGGAGGAGCTGTTGCACCAGGGAGTGGGGGCGGAGGGGGAGGAGATCCATTGGTCATGGACGCCCTCGGGGGCAAACCTGGACTTTTTAACATTGCATAATGTAGCTTTTTCAATTAAAAAAAAAAAGACTAGTTGGGGCACCTGGGTGGCTCAGTTAAGCATCCAACTTCAGCTCAGGTCATGATCTTACAGTTCGTGGGTTCGAGCCCCACATCAGGCTCTGTGCTGACAGCTGGGAGCCTGGAGCCTGTTTGGGATTCTGTGTCTCCCTCTCTCTCTGCCCCTCCCCCGCTCGCGCTCTCTCTGTCTCTCTGTCTCTCTCTCTCTCAAAACTGAATGTTAAAAAAAAAATTTAAGACTAGTAAACAAAAAATTAAACACGACCAGTCTCCAAACTTTAAGTGACAAACTCTTGTGCATTCTTACCCCTCCTCTCGTCCAGAACACCAAGGAGCGATTCTGTTAGCGTAAATTATATTACGTGTTTTGAATACTTACATTAAACGCCTAGATTTTGATTAGACATACAAATTAAATGCTGATTTAGACAGATACACAATTTTAATAAAAACTTTAAGTAGAGATCATTTCTAAAACATTATACAGCCATTAAAAACGACGGTTATGAAGACTGTAGCCACATGGCAGAGGCTTACGATACAATATTAACCGGAAATAAAGGTAACAAATCGACCTGCATCCTCCCCGCCTCAGTGGGGAAGACAACAGTGGGGGAAGGAGGCAGAGGGAGAAGAAAAGCCGCACAGGCAGGAGGGCAGGCCCACCGCGTGCTAGGCGCTGCACTCACCACCTCTGGGGATTAGCTCGTCAAGCCTCCAAGACGAGGGTCACTGTACCCATTTTACAGGTGAAGAAAGTAAAGTCAAAGAAGCTTGAAAACACTGCCGAGGCCACTCTGCGGGCAAACGGCAAAGCGCGAGGGGACCTCGTGGGGCCTACAGCCTGGGCCCTGCCCTCCATGTCCTTTGTCGCTGAGGTGCTGAGTCAGCAGCGGGGGGCTGGCTGCGGGGGGCGGGGGGCCGCGACGGGGGGCTCCCCACCCTCCGTGCTGTGCCGACTCTCCCTTCTAGGACCCTGTACAGACACACGAGTTACATCATGGGTTTAAAAGTAGGTTTGAAGGGGCGCCTGGGTGGCTCAGTCGGTTGAGCTCCTGACTTTGGCTCAGGTCACGATCTCACAGTTTGTGGGTTCGAGCCCCACATCGGGCTCTGTGCTGACGGCTCAGAGCCTGGAGCTGCTTCGGATTCTGTGTCTCCCCCTCTCTCTGACCCTCCCCCATCCATGCTCTGGTCTCTCTCTGTCTCAAAAATAAAATAAAACATTAAAAAGTTTTTTTAAAAAAGTGGGTTTGAAAAGATATCCTCACCTAATCTTCTTAGAGTAACTTATCCTAAGAAAATGACATTGGCTTTTTAAGCGTTCTAACAAACTTGAACTGTTTCCCTTTAGGACCAATTTGCACATAGTCTAAGATTTTACCAGAAAGCCTTCCGTTTACATTATTCTCAAGAGCTGGCTAAAAACCAAACCAGAGCCATACTGGCAACGTTCCCCTCCCACAATAAATCCAGGATAAAGGTGCTTTTCCTCGCCTCCCTCCACAAAGCCCAGCGCCTTCCTTATTCTTGCCGACTTGAACTTCAACTTCCTCTCCCCAGTAAATCCAGGTGCAAGGCCGCACTGATTTATCCTTCATCTCCCGAGCCTTCCGCTCCCACTCGCCAGATGTTTCTTCCTGTTTTCTTTCTTTAACCCTGTATGACTTCCTCCCACACCACATGTCTAGAGGGGAGGTCCTGTGTCCTGGGGCTCACCATGGGCACATCGGCAAGCAGGGCAAAGGGAGCCGGGTGAGAAACCCAAGGACCGCGGGCACCAGTCAGCCCTAACCTCAGGCACGTCCTCCTCCTTTACCGAACCTCAGTTTCCTCGTCTGCAAAATGGGGCTGACGGGAGGCCGCGAGCTCCATCTATCACGTACGGTCACCACCAAACTGGGGAGGTACTTCCGTGGGCAAGTGACCCAGCACTGCTGCGTCTCATCCAGCAAAGTGGCTGCTGGTGGCCCCAGGATTCACATGTTCGATCCTGGCTCCCAGCAAGACGGGGTCTAGAGGTGGAGCCTCTGGGAGATGAGCAGGGCCTGAGGGCCACGCCCCAGGGTGGGGTCAGGGTCCCTACACAAGAGGCCCCGGGGAGCCCCCTTCCCACCGTGGCCACGTAAGGACCGGCACCTGGGCCCTGGGTTTCCAGCCTCCGGGACGCTGAGAGATAGACATCTGTCATTAGAAGCCCCCATCCAGTGTCCCGCTAGCGTGGCCGGAACGGACTCAGACACGGCATCATCACGCCAAGCGAGGGCCAGACTCCCTCCTTTCGATCCACTGAAGCCCAGAAGCCCGCCGCCTCCGCGACGGCTCGGAGCGAAGCAGCACCTGGGGCCGAGGGCCGCGAGCGACACGAGTCCTCCGCTAGGGCTCACGAGCCCGCGGTCGGCACACGCCATTCCAGACCCCGCTGTGACCCGCCTGCCGCGGACACCAGCTGTGCCCACTCAGGCTCCGTCACCTCTCCGTCCTCGGGGAACGGCTCCCCCTCACACCCTGAGCCCCAGGGGGTCCGAAGGCATCAGCACGTTTTCCCGAGTTAACGCATTTTTACAACCGTCCTCGGCTCGGCTCTCTTCTCAGCTCAGCTCAGCTCGACACACACCAGTTCTCATCCCACTGGTGGTCGTTCTTTTTCGTAACAGACTCCAGAAAGCACAAACCATCGTAAAACGAAAACGTCATTTTCTTTGCAGTTTCCAGAGCTAGACCCCCGCTTGCAATGGCCTGTGGCCCTTCAGAGTGTCCGCTCCATTTCTGGGGAAAACACGGGGCGGGGGAGAGCTCGTTCTAAAGGCCGTGTCTGCCCGTGAACTTCAAAGTGTGCCCATCGGCTCCCTCCACACCCACTATGCTGCATACAGCGTGAGACAACTGTAACGTCTTCCAGAGCCTACCGTGCATCAGGCACAGGGTTAGGTACCAGCCACACGGCCTCTGACCTCAGGGAACTAGAGATCCGGGGAGGTGATGCAAACCTGCAAATCCATCTGAGCGACGCACGGGGGTGGCTGTCTACCCAGGACCCATCCCTCCCTCTTTCCTGCCACCAGAATCCCACTTTCAGAGTGCCAATGGCTGAGCCGCACGAGATACTCATTTGTCAGGGTCCCTTGCAGCTAGGGGTTGACGTGTGACCCAGCTCTGGCCAAACTCTGCTTTCTTGATACGAATCCAGGTGCCGGGGTGACTGCCCTTCACCTCGCACGAGACGGTGACCACCATCTTGCCGCCCCCAGCTTCGATGGTTGATGACAACGCAGCGAACCAACGCCAACAAGCTACCTCCCCCTGCGTCACGTGGAGAAAACTAAACCCCAGTTGCCTTCCAAGTCCCCGAGTCTGATTCTGTCACCCGCAGCCGACGCAAGTGCTCACTGATACCCCTCAACGCAAGGCACCCCGCGTCGGCCGGTGAAACGGGCGCTTCCCCACCACAGGGACAGAGAGCAAGCATTGGCACCCTCCAGCGTCGCTTCCTGAGAACCACTCAGGCCCGTCCCAGGCCCGTAAGACAGGGCGGGTGACTCATGAGCGGCTCGCTGACGCACGGGAAGACGGACACGGAAGACCGACGTACCTGAGCCGCGATGAGAGGCAGAGAGGCCGGGGGGGGGGGGCTGCGTCACAGCTGCAGAGGGCAAGCAGCGGTTCTTTCGTGTAGGCCCTCCCGCCCCCCTCGCTCACCCCCACAGAGGAAGCGGGCCCGCGGCCTCACCCCCGTCACGCGCTCCTCCAACATCCAACCCTACAAAGCCAAGTATCAGAGTGAAAAGACGAACGTGTGAAAGACTGACTTTTAAGTCTGTAAAGGAGACTCGCGAACGTGTTTTTAACATTTGCTCTTAGGATCACCCACAGAAAACCGTCACTCAACAGAGTTCCCTGAACGAGCCCTGAGAGGTCTCCTGTCAAACTGCGGGTCTGCTCTGCTCGCGATCCTGCAGGAAGCACCGTCTCTCGCCGCGTCACACTCGGTCTGGTCCGTTCCAAGCGGGGTGCCACTACACACAGCCCACGGCGGACCCGTGGCCTGGAGGCAGGACGCCGGGGGCGGCGGGTCCCCGGGGCCCTCGTGCTCCCATCCCAAGGCCGCGATGACACGGGGAGCCGACGTGGGGAGTACCTCCCAGGGGAGCTCGGCAGCTGGCAGGACGCACAGACCACAACGCTCAGCATGCGGGCACAGTGGCGATTTTTTTTTAACGTTTTTCATTTATTTCTGAGAAACCAAGGGAGGCAGAGAGCAAGCAGGGGAGGGGCAGAGACGAAGGGAGACACAGAATCCGAAGCAGCTCCAGGCTCTGAGCCGTCAGCACAGACAGGGTGGGGCTCGAACCCACGGACCGGGAGATCACACCCTGAGCCCAAGTCAGACGCTCAACCGACCGAGCCGCCAGGGGCCCCCACAGTGGCAAATCTGCCGGTCGGTTTTATCCTCCTTCCCATTTCTCTAACCTCCCACAACACCGTGTTAGTGACGCTCACAAAAGCGCCAGGGCGGAGAAACGAGCCCGAGGAGGAGGTGGGCGGCCCCCGACCCGGGTGGGAGGACGGCCGGCCGAGAGCGGGGCCCACGCGGGGCAAAGGCTCTGAAGGGCAGGCGGGGTGGAACTGACAGGGCGAGCAGCAGGAACACTGCCCGCGGTGACGGGACGTGTGGTGCGGCTGCGGCCCCATCGTTCAGATAGCGGGAGTCACTGAGTAATTCAAGGAACAAAAGCGGAGAGAGGGGACCAGCCGTGCCCAAAGGGAGGGCAGAAAGGTCCAGCCGTCGCTCAGCGGGCCGAGGGCGAAGGGTGCTCTACGGGAAGGCAGAGCGGGCTGAGGAGGCGCCACAGCGGGTGAGGCGTTCTGGGGCGAGGGCATCAGGCAGCCGCTGCCCACAGTTCAGTCGAGAGATCCACGTGACGAGGTGACGCTTGAGCAGAGACCTGGAGGAAGGGAGTCACGCGGAAATCCGGGGCAGAGGGACGGCGGTGCGAGGCCGGGGAGGCGGGGAGGCAGGGAGGCCTGAGAGGAAGGGCCAGGTCAGGTCAGGTCAGGCCCTGAAGGTGGGGAGAGGAGCAGGAAGGGGAGGAGGGATGAGGCAGGGGAGAAGGAAGAGGGGAGGGAGAGAGAGGGAGGGAGCGGGGAGAGAAGAGCAGGGGAGGGACGGGGGAGCAGGGGGCAGGAGCAGAGGCCAAGGTTGGGGGGGAGGAGCAGGAGGAGAGGAGAGGTGAGGTGCGGGTGGTATGGGTCAGAGCGAGACGAGGGGGGAGGGGGGAGGGGAGGAAAGGAGCGGGGCAGGGGGGAGAAGCAGCACGTGTCTGAGACCAGCGCGTGGCTGGGGTGGCCTGCACAGAACACAGAGAGTCACTGCTACAGGGGGCTGCACAAACCACAAAGACTAGGTGGCCCTTAGT
>NW_024422600.1:0-755 GCF_014898765.1 Herpailurus yagouaroundi | reverse complement strand
CCCGCCCCGTGGGGTCTCTGCTCTTCGGTAGCTCCCAGTGTCATCCTCCCCAGGCAGACTCCAGGGAAAGGCGGAGTTGGCTGGAGCTCTCCTGTCGCCCCTCTCACCCTTCAGCACCCCTCTCACCCTTCAGCCGTCCCAACGCTCCCCAAGACCACCTTCGCCCTGAGGACACGCTCGGAGGTGCACTGCTGCGGCCACGCAGCTCCGGCTGCAGGGCCGGCGCCTGGCCACCAGAGGGCGATGCGGGGGCGCTGCCGGCCCACGGCCAGGACCGGGGAGAGCAGAAGGGCCCTCCGGCCACAGCGCCTGCAGTCATCCCGCAGCGCCCAGGGCAAGCCCTCTGCCCCAGGCTCTCTGAGGAGGCCCTGGGGAATGAAAAGGCCCCTCTCCCTCGGGCCTCAGAAGAGCACCGAGAAGGCCGGTGGCCACGCTAACCGGGAATAAGTGCGGGGGGAGCCTGCATCGGGACCGGCTCCCACCCCCCGGAACCTCACCGTAGGGCCCCGGGGCCCGCCTGCTGCACCCAAGTCTCAACCTCCTCAGCTGCAAACCAGGGCCAGACCCGCCCGGAGCAGAGAGCCGGCACGTCGGGGTCGGGGCCACTGCCACACATTCTGACTCGTCTCTGCATTCAATGCTCTAATCTGCCGAGCACCGCCGCTTAGCCCGGCCCACCTTAACGTGCTCGGACGCTCACATCAGCCTACGGTGAGGTAGAACCAGCCGACGCAAAGCCCAGTCCACAGCAGGGC
>NW_024422599.1:0-3267 GCF_014898765.1 Herpailurus yagouaroundi | reverse complement strand
AGAGAGAGAGAGAGAGAGAGAGAGAGAGAGAGAGAGAGAGAGAGAGAATCCTAAGCCAGCTCTGTGCTAGCAGAGGCCTGTTGTGGGGCTCAAATTTATGACCTGTGAGATCATGACCTGAGCCAAAATCAAGAGTTGGATGCTTAACTGACTGTGTCATCCAGGTGCTCCAAGAAATCTCTTTAGTACTTACTTAATGCAGGTCTGCTTATAATGAAATATTTTAATATTCATATTCTGAAAATAAGTTTATTTCACCATCAATCTTGAAGGATAGTTGCTATGTATGCTATTTTTTTTCAGTTTGAAGATATAATTCAATTGCTTCAGGTTTCTATTGTTTCCATTGAGAAGTTGAATGTCAGTCTTTCTGCTACTTCTGTGAAAATAGTCTTTTTTCTCTATAATGGAAGCTTTTAAGGTTTTTAATTGTCAGAATTTTTATTATATTTTGCCTAGGTATGTTTTAGTAGTTATTTTTTCTTGGGCTTTATATAACTTTTAATATCTGTTTCAAGGTCTTTGGGCAATTTTAGAAAGTTCTATGTCATTATCTTTTTTGATAATGATACTATGTCATTCTTTCACCTTTTCTTTTGAGAATCAAACTAGTCATATGTAACACTTGTCATCATATCCCATGTACATATTTCTCCCCATATTTTCTATCTTTGGCTTCTTTACTCTTCATTCTGAATATTTCCAATTATATTATTTTTGAATTCATAAATTCTTTTTCTAGTTGTGTCTAATGTGCCAGTGAGGCTACCTATCTATTTAGCTCGTACTTTGTTATGATACACGAAATTCTCCATTTGTTTTTCAATTTTTTGAATATATGGTTATACTAAAGCCAATGATTAATAACATCATTATTTGAGTCTCTCTTTTATAGCTATTTTTTTCTTTTCTTCTTTGTTTTATTTTCTGTCAAAATTTGAAAACTTGTATGTCTATGTCTGCCTATTTTTGATAGAATTCCAGTCATCTTAAATTTTAAAAAATGCAACAATGTCATCTTCTTCAGAAAGACTTTACATTTCTTGCTTTTAGGCAGCTAGAGTAGGGGTTCTGGGAAGCTAAGATAACTTTAATCTAAGCAGGAATTGAGTGCTACAACCCTGTGATTTTTGATGGCGGGTCTGTGGTTTATTTTAAGGTATACATTTTGGAATGCCAGATAAAACCTGATATATATGACAGGACTCCTCTTTGCAGTCTCTGAAATCTATGAAACAATGCCACTAACCTGCTTAAAGTTCTGCTCAGCTCTCCAGCACCTCAGTTACAGCTTTAAAGATTACCTCCCACAAAAAAAAAAAAAAAAAAAAGTTTCAAGTTCTTGGCTGAAGCTTCTAAGCTTTTCTTCTTTACAATACTCTTGTAACACAAACCCTCTCTTCATTGGTAACAATTCAGTGTTTTCAAACAGATTTTTTTTTCATGTTTTTAGAAAAAAGGAATTATTTTGTGAATTCTAACCAGTTTGCTATTATTGTAATAACTTTTCATCTTATAATTATTCTAACTGTTGTACTTTTATACAATAATTTAAGGTAGCTATAAACTGGTACCAGGTACTAGGCAGTTTACCCATATTAGAAATCCCTGACCTTGGGGTGCCTGCGTGACTCAGTTGGTTAAGCGTCCAACTCTTGGTTTCACCTCAGGTCATGATTTCACAGTTCGTGGGTTCCAGCCCTGCATCAGGCTCCGTGTTGTCAGCATGGATTCTCTTACACTCTTTCTCTACTCCTCCCTCGTTCTCTCTCTCTCTCTCTCTCTCTCTCTCAGAATAAATAAGCTTAAAAACATAAAAAGGAATCCCTGAACTAAAGAACCTAGTAATTATTTTTAATCTGAAAGTGAATATATATATATACACACACATATATATACATATATATATACACACACATACGTATATATGTGCACACATACATACACATACATATGTATACATTAAAATATATATGTATATGTGTGTATGTGTGTGTATGTGTGTGTGTGTGTATATATATGTATATACAAATTTATAATTGATCTCCTGCTCTAGTGGAAGCCAATTATAGATTTACAATAAAGCATTCCTTTGTCTTCATGGTGACAGAAACTAAATTTCTTATTTGTGTTCTATAAATATTTTTCTTCTCAAAATCAAATAAGATATGCTTTAAGTGTCTACCTTTCTATGTTAAACCTTTTCCATATTTACCGAATTAGGAGACGTCTCTGTCAGCGACAACTACTGAAACACTTTATACCACTTATTTTATGCAACTCTGCATTATAATATTTAAGCTTCTTATATTTCCTACAATTAAAGACACAATTTGTTTTTCTACAATAGACACCCGAAAAAGTTACTTTGTGTGAATTGATAAATTTAGCCTCATGTAAAGTCTAGTGAATCTAGTCAGAATTAAACTTTAGAGACAATAAAGCAGTAACACTTGATTAAGTATTTTCAGACTGTTCCCCCCTGTACCATGAGCAGTATGACTAACTTGGCACTAAGACTTAACCATTATTAGAGGAATTTTCAGCCTCAGAGTTGCCCTCCTAATGTCACTTTGTGATTTCTTAGCATTTTGGTAAAATCAGATAAATATCTTATTGAATGGATAATTATATTAATCATATATTGGTTAGAAAGAAACAAGAATTCTGTTCTCCTTCTATTTCTCCCAATACTTGTAATGGGTTCTAAGTAGGCACAAAGATGTCTTTGCTGGACTCCAGATAGCAAAAGAAAGCCTTTTTGCATATTGAGCTATTTAGATTTTAGAAGGTAATTTCAGATTCTGGATTTATACAAAGAAATTCACAGAGGAAATGGCTTCTAAAAGTTTATACTGGTACTGTACAGAGTTATCTAAAATTCCAAATAACCATATGTCTCTAAATTCCCCAATTATTCTCATAGCTTGTGATCTGTGGCCCTTAAAAGAAAATTTAGAAATTAAACTTCCTGGATTTTTTTTTATAATTAATGTGACACAGTGATTATTCTATGTTCTCTTGATAATATGGGGATTTAGGCTGACTTTCTACTTTCAACATATTGATCTCATTTTTGTTTCAGCTTTTTCATTCAAACCCCATGGCTTTCTCACATTTGTAAATTTGAAAAATGATGAGTAATGCAAGCTCTCTTGTTCTTTTTTTTTTATTTTATTTTATTTTATTTTATTTTATTTTTTTCAATATCAAAAGAACTTTTTTTTTATTTATATATGAAATTTATTGTCAAATTGGTTTCCATAC
>NW_024422598.1:0-57133 GCF_014898765.1 Herpailurus yagouaroundi | reverse complement strand
TCTCTTATGCTTTGGCTCTCTCCCACTCTAACCTCTTTTTTTTTTTTCCTTCCCCTCCCCCATGGGTTCCTGTTAAGTTTCTCAGGATCCACATAAGAGTGAAACCATATGGTATCTGTCTTTCTCTGTATGGCTTATTTCACTTAGCATCACACTCTCCAGTTCCATCCACGTTGCTACAAAAGGCCATATTTCATTTTTTCTCATTGCCACGTAGTATTCCATTGTGTATATAAACCACAATTTCTTCATCCATTCATCAGTTGATGGACATTTAGGCTCCTTCCATAATTTGGCTATTGTTGAGAGTGCTGCTATGAACATTGGGGTACAAGTGCCCCTATGCATCAGTACTCCTGTGTCCCTTGGATAAATTCCTAGCAGTGCTATTGCTGGGTCATAGGGTAGGTCTATTTTTAATTTTCTGAGGAACCTCCACACTGCTTTCCAGAGCGGCTGCACCAATTTGCATTCCCACCAACAGTGCAAGAGGGTTCCCGTTTCTCCACATCCTCTCCAGCATCTAGAGTCTCCTGATTTGTTCATTTTGGCCACTCTGACTGGCGTGAGGTGATATCTGAGTGTGGTTTTGATTTGTATTTCCCTGATAAGGAGCGACGCTGAACATCTTTTCATGTGCCTGTTGGCCATCCGGATGTCTTCTTTAGAGATGTGTCTATTCATGTTTTCTGCCCATTTCTTCACTGGGTTATTTGCTTTTCGGGTGTGGAGTTTGGTGAGCTCTTTATAGATTTTGGATACTAGCCCTTTGTCCGATATGTCATTTGCAAATATCTTTTCCCATTCGGTTGGTTGCCTTTTAGTTTTGTTGGTTGTTTCCTTTGCTGTGCAGAAGCTTTTGATCTTCATAAGGTCCCAGTAATTCACTTTTGCTTTTAATTCCCTTGCCTTTGGGGATGTGTGGAGTAAGAGATTGCTACGGCTGAGGTCAGAGAGGTCTTTTCCTGCTTTCTCCTCTAAGGTTTTGATGGTTTCCTGTCTCACATTCAGGTCCTTTATCCATTTTGAGTTTATTTTTGTGAATGGTGTGAGAAAGTGGTCTAGTTTCAACCTTCTGCATGTTGCTGTCCAGTTCTCCCAGCACCATTTGTTAAAGAGACTGTCTTTTTTCCATTGGATGTTCTTTCCTGCTTTGTCAGAGATGAGTTGGCCATACGTTCGTGGGTCTAGTTCTGGGGTTTCTATTCTATTCCATTGGTCTATGTGTCTGTTTTTGTGCCAATACCATGCTGTCTTGATGATGACAGCTTTGTAGTAGAGGCTAAAGTCTGGGATTGGGATGCCTCCTGCTTTGGTCTTCTTCTTCAAAATTACTTTGGCTATTCGGGGCCTTTTGTGGTTCCATATGAATTTTAGGATTGCTTGTTCTAGTTTTGAGAAGAATGCTGGTGCAATTTTGATTGGGATTGCATTGAATGTGTAGATAGCTTTGGGTAGTATTGACATTTTGACAATATTTAGTCTTCCAATCCATGAGCAGGGAATGTCTTTCCATTTCTTTAAATCTTCTTCAATTACCTTCATAAGCTTTCTCTAGTTTTCAGCATACAGATCCTTTACATCTTTGGTTAGATTTATTCCTAGGTATTTTATGCTTCTTGGTGCAATTGTGAATGGGATCAGTTTCTTTATTTGTCTTTCTGTTGCTTCATTGTTAGTGTATAAGAATGCAACTGATTTCTGTACATTGATTTTGTATCCTGCAACTTTGCTGAATTCATGTATCAGTTCTAGCAGACTTTTGGTGGAGTCTATCGGATTTTCCATGTATAATATCATGTCATCTGCAAAAAGCGAAAGCTTGACTTCATCTTTGCCAATTTTGACGCCTTTGATTTCCTTTTGTTGTCTGATTGCTGATGCTAAAACTTCCAGCACTATGTTAAACAACAGCGGTGAGAGTGGGCATCCCTGTCGTGTTCCTGATCTCAGGGAAAAAGCTCTCAGTTTTTCCCCGTTGAGGATGATGTTAGCTGTGGGCTTTTCATAAATGGCTTTTATGATCTTTAAGTATGTTCCTTCTATCCCGACTTTCTCAAGGGTTTTTATTAAGAAAGGGTGCTGGATTTTGTCAAAGGCCTTTTCTGCATCAATTGACAGGATCATATGGTTTTTCTCTTTTTTTTTTGTTAATGTGATGTATCACGTTGATTGATTTGCGAATGTTGAACCAGCCCTGCATCCCAGGAATGAATCCCACTTGATCATGGTGAATAATTCTTTTTATATGCCGTTGAATTCGATTTGCTAGTATCTTATTGAGAATTTTTGCATCCATATTCATCAGGGATATTGGCCTGTAGTTCTCTTTTTTTACTGGGTCTCTGTCTGGTTTAGGAATCAAAGTAATACTGGCTTCATAGAATGAGTCTGGAAGTTTTCCTTCCCTTTCTATTTCTTGGAATAGCTTGAGAAGGATAGGTATTATCTCTGCTTTAAACGTCTGGTAGAACTCCCCTGGGAAGCCATCTGGTCCTGGACTCTTATTTGTTGGGAGATTTTTGATAACCGATTCAATTTCTTTGCTGGTGATGGGTCTGTTCAAGCTTTCTATTTCCTCCTGATTGAGTTTTGGAAGAGTGTGGGTGTTCAGGAATTTGTCCATTTCTTCCAGGTTGTCCAATTTGTTGGCATATAATTTTTCATAGTATTCCCTGATAATTGTTTGTATCTCTGAGGGATTGGTTGTAATCATTCCATTTTCATTCATGATTTTATCTATTTGGGTCATCTCCCTTTTCTTTTTGAGAAGCCTGGCTAGAGGTTTGTCAATTTTGTTTATTTTTTCAAAAAACCAACTCTTGGTTTTGTTGATCTGCTCTACAGTTTTTTTAGATTCTATATTGTTTATTTCTGCTCTGATCTTTATTATTTCTCTTCTTCTGCTGGGTTTAGGCTGCCTTTGCTGTTCTGCTTCTATTTCCTTTAGGTGTGCTGTTAGATTTTGTATTTGGGATTTTTCTTGTTTCTTGAGATAGGCCTGGATTGCAATGTATTTTCCTCTCAGGACTGCCTTCGCTGCGTCCCAAAGCGTTTGGATTGTTGTATTTTCATTTTCGTTTGTTTCCATATATTTTTTAATTTCTTCTCGAATTGCCTGGTTGACCCACTCATTTGTTAGTAGGGTGTTCTTTAACCTCCATGCTTTTGGAGGTTTTCCAGACTTTTTTCTGTGGTTGATTTCAAGCTTCATAGCATTGTGGTCTGAAAGTATGCATGGTATGATTTCAATTCTTGTAAACTTCTGAAGGGCTGTTTTGTGACCCAGTATATGATCTATCTTGGAGAATGTTCCATGTGCACTCGAGAAGAAAGTATATTCTGTTGCTTTGGGATGCAGAGTTCTAAATATATCTGTCAAGTCCATCTGATCCAATGTCTCATTCAGGGCCCTTGTTTCTTTATTGACCGTGTGTCTAGATGATCTATCCATTTCTGTAAGTGGGGTGTTAAAGTCCCCTGCAATTACCACATTCTTCTCAATAAGGTTGCTTATGTTTATGAGTAATTGTTTTATATATTTGGGCGCTCCGGTATTTGGCGCATAGACATTTATAATTGTTAGCTCTTCCTGATGGATAGACCCTGTCACTATTATATAATGTCCTTCTTCATCTCTTGTTACAGCCTTTAATTTAAAGTCTAGTTTGTCTGATATAAGTATGGCTACTCCAGCTTTCTTTTGGCTTCCAGTAGCATGATAAATAGTTCTCCATCCCCTCACTCTCAATCTAAAGGTGTCCTCAGGTCTAAAATGAGTCTCTTGTAGACAGCAAATAGATGGGTCTTGTTTTTTTATCCATTCTGATACCCTATGTCTTTTGGTTGGCGCATTTAATCCATTTACATTCAGTGTTATTATAGAAAGATATGGGTTTAGAGTCATTGTGATGTCTGTATGTTTTATGCTTGTAGTGATGTCTCTGATACTTTGTCTCACAGGGTCCCCCTTAGGATCTCTTGTAGGGCTGGTTTCGTGGTGACAAATTCCTTCAGTTTTTGTTTGTTTGGGAAGACCTTTATCTCTCCTTCTATTCTAAATGACAGACTTGCTGGATAAAGGATTCTCGGCTGCATATTTTTTCTGTCTAGCACACTGAAAATCTCGTGCCAATTCTTTCTGGCCTGCCAAGTTTCAAAAGAGAGATCAGTCACGAGTCTTATAGGTCTCCCTTTATATGTGAGGGCACGTTTACCCCTTGCTGCTTTCAGAATTTTCTCTTTATCCTTGTATTTTGCCAGTTTCACTATGATATGTCGTGCAGAAGATCGATTCAAGTTACGTCTGAAGGGACTTCTCTGTGCCTCTTGGATTTCAATGCCTTTTTCCTTCCCCACTTCAGGGAAGTTCTCAGCTATTATTTCTTCAAGTACCCCTTCAGCACCTTTCCCTCTCTCTTCCTCCTCTGGGATACCAATGATGCGTATATTATATCTTTTTAGTGTATCACTTAGTTCTCTAATTTTCCCCTCATACTCCTGGATTTTTTTATCTCTCTTTTTCTCAGCTTCCTCTTTTTCCATAACTTTATCTTCTAGTTCACCTATTCTCTCCTCTGCCTCTTCAATCCGAGCTGTGGTGGTTTCTATTTTGTTATGCATTTCATTTAAAGCGTTTTTCAGCTCCTCGTGACTGTTCCTTAGTCCCTTGATCTCTGTAGCAAGAGATTCTCTGCTGTCAGCTATACTGTTTTCAAGCCCAGCGATTAATTTTATGACTATTATTCTAAATTCACTTTCTGTTAGATTATTTAAATCCTTTTTGATCAGCTCATTAGCTGTTGTTATTTCCTGGAAATTCTTCTGAGGGGAATTCTTCCGCTTGGTCATTTTGGATAGTCCCTGGCGTGGTGAGGACCTGCAGGGCACTTCCCCTGTGCTGTGGTGTATAACTGGAGTTGGTGGGCGGAGCCACAGTCAGACCTGATGTCTGCCCCCAGCCCACAGCTGTGGCCACAGTCAGACTGGTGCGTGCCTTCTCTTCCCCTCTCCTAGGGGCGGGATTCACTGTGGGGTGGGGTGGCCCGTCTGGGCTACTTGCACACTGCCAGGCTTGTGATGCTGGGGATCTGGCGTCTTAGCTGGGGTGGGTAGGCAAGGTGCACAGGGGCAGGAGGGGCAGGCTTAGCTTGCTTCTCCTTAGGTGATCCACTTCAGGAGGGGTCAGCAGGAGGAGTCAGATCCGCTGCTGGAGGTTTGGCTCCGCAGAAGCGCAGAGTTGGGTGTTTGCGCGGAGCGAGCAAGTTCCCTGGCAGGAACTGGTTCTCTTCAGGATTTTGGCTGGGGGATGGGCGGGGGAGATGGCGCTGGCGAGTGCCTTTGTTCCCCACCAAACTGAGCTCTGTTGTCCGGGGGCTCAGCAGGTTTCCTTCCCTTTGTCCTCCAGCCTTCCCGCTTTCTGAGCAGAGCTGTTAACTTATGACCTGCCAGCCGCTAAGTCGCGCTTGCTGTCGGAACACAGTCCGTCAGGCCCCTCCGCTTTTTGCAAGCCAGACTTGGGGGCTCTGCTTGGCCGGCGAGCTGCCCCTCCGCCCCGGCTCCCTCCCGCCAGTCCGTGGAGCGCCCACCGCCTTGCCGCCCTTCCTACCCTCTTCCGTGGGCCTCTTGTCTGCGCTTGGCTCCGGCGACTCCGTTCTGCTAATCCTCTGGTGGTTTTCTGGGTTATTTAGGCAGGTGTAGGTGGAATCTAAGTGATCGGCAGGACGCGCGGTGAGCCCAGCGTCCTCCTACGCCGCCATCTTCCTAGAGTCTCTGACAATCGATGTTCTAAATGAATGGATGATGGTGGCAGGGAATGGAAGTTGCACAGTTATCGGTATAGTTGGTGAGTGAGCATGAAGGTGCAAGATGAGTTGTTTGAGTAGCTGATTTTAGTTAAGAATAAATAGCTGACTGAAAATCAAGTTGAACTATATGCTAAGGAAACAAACAAACAAAGAAAGGAAACTTCAAGAAAAGAATCATGAAAAATTTTGATGTCCTGTTACTTTATGTGAAGATGTCCATGGTCAATGTAATGATCTTGTATAACTCTGAAATTGGTGGAGACTCACCAGGCACATATTATCTAGTTAGTGGATAATGGTATAGGTGGATACTATTATTCATTATAGACTATGACTTTTCTTGTGGCAGGAGAGATGACTTTTCTATAAAGCATCACAATATTTAGAAAACTGCAAAGAATGGAAAATACTCAATATGTGGTATTCATGATGAACTTCTATAAGGGTATGTAAATGATAGTATTTGGAAATATTTTATAGATCTATTTCATTATCTTCTACTTATGGCACTATCATGGTTTCTCTCTTTCCATAGATACAATCAATGTATTTAATCATATTAGAGTCCTGGATTGCAAGAAAATCCACAGACAGGGCCACTGTATGATCTTTTATGGTCATATCTGGATAGTATGTCTTCTCATGGTCCAAATGTTTGGATAACATCTTTTTGAAACATAGTCTCACCTTGGTTTCTCATGGTCACCAATTTATAATAGATGTATATCAATTATGTCCTAGTTTACCATACTATCATGTGTAAAACCAGACTACTATTATAGAACTAGGCAACACATTAAAACATTCTTAATTTTGGCACAATATGTAATGTGTGAAGAACCTCATGTAATTCAATGCACCTCAGACTACCTCCTGTAATTAACTACTGGGAAAGCCAGACTTTGTGGAAAAGTGAATGTCTTTTAAAATACTTATTAAAAACAACACAATCTACACATTTCTGTGAGAGATTAATATCTCTGTTGCCTTTAAAATCCTATCATGGAACAAAATACAATGTGTGGATGAATAGAATTTACCAAATTTGAGGATTAAATTTGGTACAAGACTCTATAGATCAGTCTGTTCAATGATTAGTTTGTGTGCTTTGTTTATAGTAACTATATTCTTCTATAATATTCAAATGAAATTAACTATTTCATTCATATTGGTGTCCTTTAGAATTTTAGTTATAGTATTTCACTGGAATGGGCTTTAGATTTGAGTTTTATGTTTACAAAACTTTTCAGCCTATATGTCCTGACATTTGTACCTATGATAAACAAATGAAATATTCATTGTAAACAAAAATGTCTAAAGTTTTGCACATTTAAAATTAGTAACAGGTATAGAATTTTGGACCTGAAATAGCCTATTAAAGCAATTTAATTCACAAGTGTCTTCAAATTTCAGGGCATTTGTAAAAGCAGTTGTCATTGCCCCCAGGGAACAGATTATTATGTCTGGGAATTTTATTCTCAATTCAATTCAATAAAGCTAACAATTTGGCTAAATATTTCCCAAATGCAGTTTGCAACAAAGCTAGGAATAAATAAATACACATGGTATCAAGTGTCCCTATAAGACACCATGCTGGCCATGCAAGAAGGACAAAGGCACTGACACAGTGACTTCTATCAAAACCTTACAAGTCTTGGTGGGGATTTAGTGAAGTGAGACAACAAAGGTTAATTAAGAAATCAGAAAATACTTTATTTAGAAGGAACTATTTTTGATGTGTTTCAAAGATGGGTAGATTTAGATATATTGAAATGGAAATTAGGGGGGCGCCTGGGTGGCTCAGTCAGTTGAGCTTCCGACTTCGGCTCAGGTCATGATCTCTCGGTTTGTGAGTTCCAGCCTCATGTCAGGCTCTGTGCTGACAGCTCGGAACCTGGAGCCTTCTTCGGATTCTGTGTCTCCTTATCTCTCTGCCCATCCCCTGCTTGTGCTCTCTCTCTCCCTGTCTCTCAAAAATAAATAAATAAATGTGAAATGGAAATTAGGACAGGAGACCTGCCAGTTTTGAGAAAATACATAAAGCAATTAATGAGGAACATCGTGGGGCACATTGGGAGAACAAAAAAACAAGAAGGAGAAAATGGGATATGAGATAGAAGGAGTCAATTAGAATCAGTAGACACTAATTACATTAAGATAAACTGTTACCACATTAAAAATTCATATCAAAAAATAAATATTAGGCTTATTTTTAAACACACATTAATATACGTGTATAAAAGTTACTTGGTTCTTAAAATAATATGATAGCTATTAGTGACTTTTGAAAGTTTGGTTTTTATTAACACATTTTAATGTATACTGTCATACTAGTGTTACATGTATGAATTTAATTCCCATACATACACCCAACTCCATATTTACCAATTATAAACTCAGTAATATTTTAATTTTTTTTTTATTTTATTTTTTATTTAAAAATTTTTTTTTCAACGTTTTTTATTTTATTTTGGGGACAGAGAGAGACAGAGCATGAACAGGGGAGGGGCAGAGAGAGAGGGAGACACAGAATCGGAAGCAGGCTCCAGGCTCTGAGCCATCAGCCCAGAGCCTGACGCGGGGCTCGAACTCACGGACCACGAGATTGTGACCTGGCTGAAGTTGGACGGTTAACCGACTGCGCCACCCAGGCGCCCCAGTAATATTTTAATTTTTAATTAACTTGTGATTTATAGTGAAGATTAACAAATATTTACTGGTGATTTTACATGTCTCAGACCCTGGAATAAGCTCTTGGGTAACAAGTGGCAAAAGGATTAAACCCCACCACTAGATCTGAGGTTCCAGCTGAAATAGTGTCTATATTGCTTGAAATCCAGCTGACATACCGGATTAAAATACCTGAGTTGGAAAAGGATTGTGAGCATGAAACTTTCTGTGACAAAGGTGATGATGTGTTTAGCTTATTGTAAATAAGAAACTGATGCATATTTTTTTTCAAAAGTGGATTGTAGTGGGTTTTTGGGATGAGTATGTGCAATGATTAAATATTCCATAAAAGGCATTTCTCATATTCAACAGAAAATTGGCGTGTTTTCTGATTCAGTCTCTAAATTGTGAATTCAATACAATGTTGATTAAACAATATCACTCAAAGAAGCTATTGAATCAGAATCCCCATGATCCACAAAGACTGTCAAGTGCATTTCTGAGTCCATTGTGGGGCTTAAGTACACTTAGTGTGTTTTGTTATCTTTGAGGCTTTGCAATAAAATACACTTCCAGATCTTTCATAAAACATGTCCAGATATCTTCACTGTTTTCAGACTCTTGACCTAATTTGTGTGTGTGTGTGTGTTGTGTGTGTGTGTGTGTGTATGTGTGTGTGTGTGTAAACAGGCAAAGGTCAGTCTCTCCAGGTAAAGCCCAAATAGAGTGCAGTGATTGCAGTAGTAACAAGGAGAAGGTTATTGACATCTGTGTGACGATCTGAAAAAAGTGTTAGCAAATTAGGTCTGTAGGGTACAGTTCTGCAAGTGAATATTTAGCAACCCAGTTATATGGATCAATCCTGCCATTCTCAAGGCTGAGGGATTTGTATCTTTCATCACACTATTTTCCCCAATCTTGACTGTTTAGCTCCCAAGAAGCCTGGCTTTAGGCATTTTTTAGTATGTTGATCTTTCTACTCAGGTATCAAACTCAGCGAAACAAATATACACCACATTTGAATATCCCTGTTTTTGTCTGTTTGATGAGCAGATAATTTTCTTTTTGTATCATTTCCATATATTACTGAAGCATGTCATTGTATGTGAAATATTTGTGGACCATTCTATATTTCATCTTTATGTAGACTTGACTGCCCTTTTCTTTCCCACATCTCAAGACTCTGAATATTATGTATTGTGCTATATTTTATAGACTTTATACACTTCATTGTTCTCTTCCTGTATGGGATTATACCCCTAAAAACTTCAGGAATTTTGCTTTAGTATTCTGTGTAATTCTGCACATAAGATTAATAAATAAGTACATGGCTTTTAGAGGGCAGAAATCCTTGCCACAGAATACTTTTGGTTTCTTATAAAATTATCATATTTTCATATATACATTAGTCATTTAAAACACTTAAATTGTTGCTAATAGTATATGAGTGCAGAATTTCCACTTCTTGAGGCCACGGTCCATGTCTTGAAGGATTCCATACATATTTCCTAATGATTAACATAAAGCTTTTCAGATTATAGTTATAAACATTTATTATTTGACCCCAAATCTGTAAGCAATGATAGTATTAAATGGGAGAAACATACTTCACATCTCTATTTTCACTAGTAGAAAGAGATCTCTGAACTAATACCAATTCCATCATTAATGATAAAGTTTCCAGATAACTTGAAGCACCATAGGTAACAATTCTTGTAAATTAACTTAATGGGACCCAGTCAGAGTAATATAGGTAACTTTTCCCATTTTTACACCAAATTTCTTTGATTTCTTTACTAAATTTTCTTCAAAACTGTGTGTGTGTGTGTGTATGTGTGTTTAATTAAAATTTATGTATAACAATGAATTTTAGGCCTTGGTTATTAATACATGTGGTACTGTATCATATTGGATGTAAGACAATAACTACAAACACTTACATAATAAATATAAAATTTCTCCTATACTGAGACATGTTCTTGACATTTGCTATGAATCTGGAAATCAAACTTGGCTTTAGATATTTTATTTTCAATTCTCTTGAGTATTTCTTGCCTTTTACCACTTCTGCTTTGGTATATTATCATTTGAATTTCTTGCATTTTTAACTCTTGTCAGTAAGCTTTAGGAAAAGAAGGCTGCATATTTCTTGTGTATTGATGTTTATGGAGGAAAGATCACACAAAAATATTCAAATATTCATTTATTTCGTAAATCCCCTCAGTTTCTAATTCAGTAGGTAAAGGGTAAAGCCCCCCAGTTTACATCTCTAACAAGTTTCCAGGTGATTCTGAAGCCACTAATTCAGAGATTACACTTTGGGAATCATTTGCAGAAGTTTTCAATATTTTACTGGCACATCTGTTTACTTCATTTTGTTTTTCTTCTCTACTAGAATTTAATCTCCATGAGGGCAAGGTCATGATGGCTTTTTCCTTGTATTCCTTCCATATAAATAATAAGTAAATATTTACACAGTGAGTGAAAAATGACAAAGAATAATCTTTTTAACATACAAAGTGTCACTGTCAGAGGATCCAGTGAGTGGAATATTTCTAGTAGAAGTGATGGTCAAAACCTTGTGATGGTCAAAGACCAAGGAGAATAACTGAAAGTGCTCTTTGATAATTTTTACTTTAACCTTCTTTTAACTTGAATTTTATTGGATTCAGGTTAGAGTTTTATTGGATTGAGTTTAAGGCACCTTGGTGGCTCAGTCAGTTAAGAGTCCAACTTCAGCTTAGGTCACAATCTCATGGTTCATGAGTTCAAGCCTCACATTGGGCTCGCCACAGAGCCCACCATGGATCTTCTATGTCTTTTTCTCTGCCTCTCCCTGCCTCCCTCCCTCTCTCTTTCTCTCTCTCAAAGAAATTTATAAATTACTATTAAGTAAAGTCAATGCATTAAGTGTGCAACACCAATTTTGACACCATGGGAAGAATATAAATCATCTATATATCTGTCCATCTAGCTTATCTATTTATGGGTGCATATTATTGACAACATTGACTAGAAATAGTGTGGTAATTTATTCCTGTTTTTAGTTAGGGAATATGTTTTTATAATTAAAGGAAAGGATAAAAGATATATTAGGAAGAAATTCTAAAGCAGAAAGTGATATGTGTGCATGGTAGGTAATATTGCTTTGTTAGGGAAGATGCAGATACATAGTTTGATAATAAAATTCCATGTGAAACTTGTTACTAATATTTTCCATTTGAAATATATATTCATGATTATGCATTGATAATAGTTACTAATATATATTTTTCCAAAGCAATTGTACACTTAAATGGTAGTGTTATTACACCATTTCATTCATAATCCAACTAAAATGGTATGAAAAAATGCAGTTTCTTTTGAGACATGCTTAAATTTTTTTGCCAAAATTATTTGTCACAACAATATTGTTTTGACATTTAATGTTCTTAAAATTATTATCAAAATATAATATTTTTAAAAGAAACATAGGACTTCTAAAGAAAAGGTCAATATAGTTAAACAAAAGTATAGGTGTTATTTTATATTACAATAACATCACTAGAGAAATTCCTCTAGTGTGGTCACCAAAATACTACATACTTATCATTATGAAACATATCTGCAGTTTGAGATTTTCCTGGGAAATAATGAGCTGCAGCAGTCCATTATATACAAACTTGTATAATCCTAGTTACTAAAAAGAAGTTACATAAACTTATAAAATTATACATATGTTTGTTACACTGCCTAAAAAAATATTTTAACTTCAAAATACGTCTGCAAGGTATACTGTCCCTTCATTTCATCCTTATTTGACAGGGCATACAAAAAAAGGTTCATCAAAATGATGTGGTTTAAATAAAAAATATTTAGTGTAATTACATGGGTGATTTTACATTATTCAAACATACAAGCCCTTCCAAAATTTTTAACATTATTAAACATTTTTAACATATTTCAACAATACTATTACAACAATACTATTTTTAAAATATTTCAAAAATAGTAACATCTTTAGACACACTACCAAAATGTTTATCACTCACTCATATATACTAATAATGTCACATGGCCATGGAAGTGGTTAACATGGGTTACTTTGCACTTTGTTTCTCTAAATTTGGTTATGTGGTTTCTCTTCATTCTCATTTATCCAATTTTTGTGTGATGAACCTGGATGCAACTATCGTTAATAAATATTTGTAAATTGAATCTAACAATGTGTAAAAAGAATCATATACCATGGCATAGTAGATTTTTATCTCAGGTATGCAAGACTGGTTCAGCATTCAAAATTCAATTAATATTCAATCCATCACAGCAACAGGCTAAGAAAGAAAAATTACATAATCATATCAATTGATACAGAAACATCATTTTAACAAACTAACACCTATTCATGATTAAAAACTGTCAGCAAACTAGGAATTAAGGGGAAGTCTCTCAATTTGATGAACATTATCTACAAAAAAACCTACAGCTACCATCATAATGGTGACAAACTCAAAGCTTTCCCACCAGAGCAGGAACAAAGCAAGAATGTTTCATCTCATCACCCCTATTCAACAACCTATTGGAAGTTCTAGCTATAATAAGACAAAAATAGGAAATGAAAGATACAGAAATTGAAAAGGAAGAACTAAAACTGTCTTTGTTCATAGACGACATGATCATCCATGTAGGAAATCCACAAGAATTTTTTTTTCAACGTTTTTATTTATTTATGGGACAGACAGAGACAGAGCATGAACGGGGGAGGGGCAGAGAGAGAGGGAGACACAGAATCTGAAACAGGCTCCAGGCTCCGAGCCATCAGCCCAGAGCCTGAGGCGGGGCTCGAACTCACGGACCGCGAGATCGTGACCTGGCTGAAGTCGGACGCTTAACCAACTGCGCCACCCAGGCGCCCCACAAGAATTTTTAAAAAATCCTAGAGCTAATAAATAATTATACCAATGTTGCAACATACAAGGTTAGTATACAAAGACAACTATTTTCTTATATATTATTAATTAAAAATGGAATTTGAACTTAATTGCACAATGCCATTTGCATTACCACCCTCCAAAAGTGAAATAGCTATGTGTAAATCTAACAAAATATGCAGAAAAATCTTTGTGAGGAAAACTACACAACTCTGGTGAAAGAAATCAAAGAACTAAACAAATGGAGAGATATTCCATACTCACGGATAGGAAGACTCAATATTGTTAAGGTGTCATTTTGGCCAAGTTTATCTATAGATTTAATGTAATCCCAATAAAATCCAACTGAGTTGTTTTGTGGATAATAAGAAACTGATTTTAAAGTTTACATAGAGAGGCAAAAAACACAGAATAGCCAAAATAATATTGAAGGTAAAGAACAAAGTAAGAAGGCTGATGCTACTCAACTTTGAGACTTAATATGAAGCTATGGTAATGAAGACCATGTGATATTGAGTAAACAGACAAATTGACCAATGGAACAGAATGTATAGTCCAGAAATAGACACAAATAAATATAGCAAACTGGTCTTTGACAAACTTACAAAGGGAATACTATAGAAAAAAGATATTCTCTGAAACAAACCATGCTAGAAAAACTGGTCTTTTATAAGCAAAATAGTGATTTAGACATCGACTTTTACCCTTCACAAAATTTAACTCAAAATGGATCATACACCTAGATGTAAAACATAAAACTATAAAACTCCTAGGAAATAACGTAGTAGAAAATCTACATAAACGTGGGTATAGTGATGACTTTTTAGATGTGACATTGTAGGCATGACCCATGAAAAAAATAATTGATTAGTTGGGCTTTATTAAATTTAAAAATTTCTGTACTGTGAAAGACATTGTCAAGAGAATAAAAAGATAAACCACAGATGAGGAAAAAATATTTACAAAAAATCTATCTGATAAAAGACTGTTACCTAGAATATATCAATAATTCTTAAAACTTAACAAGAAAACAACCTGATTAAATAATGGGCCAACAATATTAACAGAAAATATACAGATGAAAAAGAAGCATATGAAAATATGCACCCCATATATCAACAGGAAAATTCAAATTAAAACAACAGTGAGATACCACTGCACATTTATTAGAATACCCAAAATTTGGAACAGTAAAAACAAATACTGATGAGGATTTGGTGCAGTAGGAACTCTCATTCATCGCCGGTGGAAATGCAAAATGATGCAGTCACTTCAGAAAACAATTTGGCAGTTTGGAAGAACTAAGATGATCTTCTGTTGGTAAATGAATAAAGCAGCTGTGGTACATCCAGATAGTGGAATATTATTCAGTGCTAAAGAAACAAATAAGCTATCAAGGCACGAACAGATATGGAGAAACCATAAATTCATATTATTAAATGAAAGAAGAAAATCTGGAAGGCTCAATAGTTTGTTTCCAACTATATGACATGCTGTAAAAGGAAAACTATGGAAATAGTAAAAAGATATGTCAGAGCACCTAGGTGGCTCAGTGAAGCATCTGACTCTTGATTACAGTTCAGGTCATGATCTCATAGTTTGTGAGTTGGAGCCCCATGTCTGGATCTGCACTGACAGTACAGAGCCTGCCTGGAATACTCTCTCTTTCTCTCTCTCTGTCTCTCAAAAATAAATAAATAAACTTAAAAAAAAAAAGATATGTGGTTTCCAGGGTTGGGGATGGTGGCACTGGTGGGATGAATAGAGCACAGAGGAATTTTAGGGCAGTGAGGATACTCTGTATGATACCATAATGATGCATACATGTCATTATATATTTGTCTAAACCCATAGAATGCACAACACTGAGAGTAGGTCATAACTAAAACTGTTGACTTTGGGTGATAAAGCATATCAATGTAAGTTCATAAACTGTAACAAATATACCATTCTGGTGGGCGATATGGATATTGGGGAAGCCTATGCATATGTGGGGACAGTGGGTATATGGGGAGTCTTCATCTCTTCCACTCAATTTTGCTTACAACTAAGGCTAATCTAAAAAGTATAGTTTTAATTAAAAAATAATAGTATAGAATTTTAGTTTCATAAGTGTGTTGCCAGTATTAACTAATTAATATGTTTAAGGTCAATAACCTGTATTTTGTTAAGGTGACTTATGGTTGCTTTGCCCTCTAATATAACAGGGGTTATAATCTAATAATGTCCTTCATGGGAGACCATAACTTTTATTTTTGAAATATTTATTAAAACTATCTTATCAAAATAAACAGACTCCTCAACAGGACCACACCCTGATACTTATCTCCAAACACACACAAACACACACACACACACACACACACACACACACACACCTACATACAGAATTGGCCTAATGAAATATTATGAACAATAGAGCTTATTAAATCTTTGAAGAGATTTATAAATCCTAATGATCATATACACTTCTTTTCCAAACACACCCCAAAAATTTCAATTCTAGCAAAAGTGTGGGTGGTATTTTCTCATGCCTCTAGAAGGTATGGTGGTATCCATCATCTTGATTTTTAAATAAATTTTACTCCCATACATTCATCAAAGCAAAATGCTTTATTTCTGAGAAGGAATTTTGTCATATTTTCTATTTTATACATTTCTCCTGTAAAAGAAACTATATAGGTGTGTTCTGGGATATAATACTGCTTTCTGTAGTGTTTGTTGGTTTAACCAGGGAGTTTTATAATAGTTATAGTAATGGCTATGATAATATATTTTAGAACTAGATAAATTACCAGGTCTGACATTTGTTATCTATGGATTTGTGTAATTTTTGTGACCATGCTGAACTTTAGTTTCCTTTACTGTAAAATGGATATTAACAGCACACACCACATTTTTGAGGATTAAATGTAATGAACATAAAAAGAGCCTACAACTGTGTGTGAAACATGAAGACAACTCAATTGCAGTTAGCTATTATAGCTTATTTTTTAACATAAAGTATAACAAAAATTATTCTTAATTCTAATTGAATTCTTTAATTTGCTTAAATATGTTTTTTGCCTCCAATATTTGCTGACTTTCAAGTCAAAATAGGTGGGGCCACCACTGAGCCCTGCCTGACACACTGCTTAGAGTCTATATAAATGGGGTAAATGACCCTGTGTGCCAAATGGGGACAACATAGAGAAAATCTGCCATCACCTCCACCTCTTTGGTCCTAAAGTCCAGAAGTGGCTCTATGGTTGGAACAGATACATGGCTTAAGCTCATATATCAGTGGTGGACAATCCATAGCCATGAGACTTGTTTTCTAGGAGTCCAGGTGAGCCCAATGTGAAGATAGACATATGGTGGGCAGTGAGAACAGGAATAAAAAAACAGCATTCTTCTGAAGGTGATCTTTAAGGTGTGGTGCCTCTGACAAATACTTTTGTGTATTCCTTGTCTATATAAAATTTTGATTAAATATGTGTTATGAGGTTTATGACTTAATGTGATTATTTAGAATTATGAGCATAGGAGAGGAACGTACAAATTTGTTTGATGTCAATGCATGTGAAGAATTGACAATAGCATAAGACTTAACAACTCTTTACGTTAAATTATTGAGAAATTTAGAGAAAATCCACAGAGTTAAAATTATATATAAATGCTTCCCAAGGAAGATCCAGGCAGAAAGCCTGAATATAAAATTAGGATAATATTTAAGGCAAATACTAGGAAAAGGAAGAAAACTTTCAGTGACAGAGCTCTAGTGAACACTTAATTTAGAAGGAAAGACTCCCACCCTGAAAGAGAAAGAAAGGAAAAACTCCCATAAGGTTGAACTAGACTTTAGTGTTGGGTTAATAAAAAGAGAAAGCTGAAGGAAAGAACATGGATTTGAGGAGGCTTGGTAGAGGTTGATCACATGGACCCACTCAAACAATTGTTTCAATGATTTATTAAAAAAAATTAAGATGGCCTTTCCTATTCGGGAAAAATTATGTCAAAGAAGAAAAGAATCACAAACTTTAGGCTTCCGAAAATGGTTTGGAAGGAAAAAAAGTAGGAAGAATAAATATGAATGATTTAGGGTGAGGATTAATGGCAGCAATCGTGTGTAAATAATCTCATGGATGTGATGTACAGATTTAGGAATAAGAAAAAAACAAAACAACAAAACCCAACAAAACCCTAATCTAAATCAGTACAACATTATCCCAGTAAATGCCTATGTTTGCTCATGTCTTTACACGGGCCACAGCAATTTTATGGCTTTATATTCAGAAATTACACACACACACACACACACACACACACACACACTTCTGAAAAACACAAATATTAACACAATACAGGGAAGACTACATTATGTTCATTGTGGTAGAGATTTTGCATATCTAACCTACGACAGGGAAAGAAGCCTTCCAATCTATTTCTAAGAAACAAAAATTATTTATGTTTCATACATAATACATATGAAATGCATTATACATACATACATATGAATATACATATGTACATACATATATGTACATACACATACATTATATGTATATACATATACATATACTTACACATATATATGTACATATACATATACATATGCACATACATATATGTACACGCATATATGTACATACATACACTTTATATGTATGTACATATACATATGTACATGTATGTATGTGCATATGTACACATGCACATTATATGTATGTACATATACATATACAATATATACATGTATTATACATACATACACATGTACATACATATATGTACATACATATACATTATACACACATACATATGAATATACATGCATAATACATACATACATATGAATGGTATGTTTCAATCTAGTCTGATTATTTACGCACAGTAAGATTCTTTACTAATTCTTGAAGTAGTTTAGCCATCCTCATTGCTGTTGAAATTACCTTTATTATTTCTGCAGGTATTTACTACAGCATTTCAGAAAACTTGTACCATTTTATTTACTTATTAGAATAGTTGTACATTAGAGACATAAGTAAACACAAAGATACAAATGTAGAAAAAGAAAATACAAAAGCAATATAGAAACAGATTTTATGGTATAGACTCATTCAATGAGTCTAAGTTAGTCTTGGCTATGTTATTTTCTTATTTTCTCTGCTTGACCTTACAGAACACATAGGGAGCAAAGATCCTCATTTCCAAAGAGAAAGGAATGAACCTCCCATAGATATATAGTGTTGATTTCAATGCCGATAACCATTGCCAGAAAGTTTTCCTTTTTCACAATAGATCTTTCTGCTTGGAATAGAGACACAGACTGATGAAAATGTTCTCCTAAAAGATTCAGTCCCTTAGATGGCTATGGCAGCCTTAGTTATTACCCTTTTCTCTCAAACATGAAGAGGGTAACATTGTTGAGCATGCAGTAGTGGTAGCTAGAGATTATTATATCCTTTGTGTATTTTCTTGCTCTTCTGCCAAGACTTGAAAAGGGAATAGCATAAACACGTGGATCTTTCACAGGTTCTCTGAGTCACTACTTTTAAATTTGGAAAATTAGAGCTCATAAGGATGAGCTACTTTAATTTTCTTAAAGTACTTATCCCCTGAACGGTGTGAATTTGAATTGATGTTACGTAATTTGTCATCAGTTTTCTAAACAAAGCTATATTTTATACTCTGTATTCACTGTGAAGTTGGTATATCTCTATCAGAGAGAGAGAGAGAGAGAGAAGACTTTATTATTAAGATACTTAACTGAGATTCACTCTTGAATACTATGCACAGAGCAGACATTCAATAAATGGTTTTTGTGACCAGAGATACTGTACAATGAGAAAAAAAATTACAGATCTTGGGCTTCGTCTATTTTTACACTGGTATATCCATAACACCTAGAACAGTGCTTATCACATAGTAAGCACTCAATGAACACTTGTGGAAAAAAGGAAAGAAGGGAGGAAAAATGGAAGAAAGGGAGAATTGACTGGAACTGAGCATGTAAACTTTTGTATATTTGTATTGACTTCCTATGAGGTTCATTTTTTTATGGTATATTTCCTTATGGGTATTTGATTACGTTGCATGCTGCTATCTGTATGGAGTACATGTAAGAAGGGTCACATATAGATTTTACAAGGGGAGATTTGTAGATAATGACTTGTAGCTGCAATAACGAGAGGTAATGTGCAATATACCCGTGTGAAGTCTGGTGACAGGAATTAAATTAACTCATGTCACTATTGTGAAGCAAGGTTAACTTGAACTGAACTGTATCACATCCCTGCATCCACTTAATAATGGTCCTGCCACAGGATGGTTAGAAGATAAATTAACTGAATTGTGATGTAAAGATAGCTTATAATGATCCCAACAAGTGAGATAATCCATATGATAGTAATATTCTCCCCAAATCCATCTTGAATCTAGGTAGAAAATAATTTTGAATTAAAGCTTGTAGAAATATCTTAGTAAAAGGGTTTTGGGGATAAAACCTATCTTTGCTCCTGTTTCCTCAACTCTTACTGGAAGCTGCACAGCTCAGGCTTAAGATTCTTTATAGACTAAACATACTTGCTATTCTAAAATAATCAGTCATTATATTTTTTGCAAGAATCAAGTTCAGGAAAATGCTAGCTAATGCTACATAGAATTTTTTCTCATCTTGGCTTGGATTTCTCCTATAAAATATTTAATATCACTCTGTTAAACTTATTGGTGACATTTTAAGTAACGATGTTTCTTTTTCAGTCATGGTTAGGTCAGGAGGAAACCATTTTCCAGAACATAAATAATACTCAGAAAAATGTGCCACAGTTGTTAATTTTTTCCTGGCAAACTATGTAGCAATTTGATTAAATTTCATACCCTTTAATGTGATTACATTCTCAAATTCAGTGAAAGAATTTGAGCCTTCTTCCCAAACGTGATCACTAAGGGAATTGGTTACCAGGGAGGTAGGAGAGGGTGTATACATATCCACACAGGAATTTCCAGTGATGAGGAAAAGGGAAGTATATAAATCAAAAGAAATGATAATGCTACAGTTCAATATCAGAAATTTATTAATGGATTTATTCATACACAAATATAGCTTCAAATATCTTCTCTGTACCAGTCCTTCTACTAATAATTAAAAGTGTAAATATGAACAGTACACAGCCCCACATTTGAGGTGCCCACATTCCTATTAAGAAATGACTTATGTGGGGCTCAGTTAAACAGCCGACTTCAGCTCAGGTCATGATGCCGCAGTTCATGGGTTCGAGCCCTGTGTCAGGCTCTGTTCCGACAGCTCAGAGCCTGGAGCCTGCTTCAGATTCTGTGACTCTCTATCTCTCTGCCCCTACCCTACTTGTGTTCTGTCTCTCTCCATCTCTCAAAAATGAATAGACATTTAAAAAAAATGAGTTATGTAAAAAAATAGCGATAGCAATGCCATAGATTCCAAAATAGAGATAAATGAAGTACTTTATGAAGAAAAGAACACTTACCTTTGCTGGGAGGGGATAGAGAAGACTTCCAAGAGGAAAGGAATCAGAGCAAATTTCAGTATTGATGAAAAAGTTACCTATACAACATGAATGCAAGAAGTTACCAATACAACTTTTCCAGACGAGAAAAAAAGAACATGCAAAACTGTGAGAGAGAAAAAAAAAAAAACTATGAAAAATTGGGAAATGCAAGTATTGCAGCTCAGATTGCCTCAGTATGGTGTGCAGATAGGAGGCAAAATGGAAAAGAAATCCAGGACACTGACATGCCATACAGGGAGCTTAGAATTGTCATTTAGAGAAACAAGAGCCAGAGAAGGCTTTCTAGAATGGGTAATGGCATGATCTGATTGCATCCCAGAAAGATCATTTTGACCACAAAATGAAAAAAGAATTGGTTAGGGAGGGGCACCTGGGTGGCTCAGTCAGTTAAGCCTCCAACTTCGGCTCAGGTCATGATCTCACAGTTCATGAGTTTGAGCCCCATGTTGGGCTCTGTGCTGACAGCTCAGAGCCTGGATTCTGTCTCCCTCTCTCTCTCTGCCCCTCCCAGCTCATTCGCGTGCATGCACTCTCTCTCTGTCTCTGTCTCTCTCTCTCTCTCAAAATAAATAAACATTGAAAGAATTTTTAAAAAATTAAAATAAAGAGAATTGGGTGGGAGGCAGGAATAAACACACAGGTGAGTCAGAACATGCGTCTAAATAAGAAAGTCAGGCAGCTGATAGAATGGCATGATATTTAGGAAATAACTTTATAGTATTTTTAGGTTCAGACTAACAAGTACATAACTCCCTAGTGAGCTTTCTAGATACCACGTGGTATTTGAGAAATAATAATTTCTACTAGTTAAGGTTTTTAAAAAAATATTTTGGTCACATAACAAAACAACAGTAATGTAGCAAATTAGTTTAGGAAACCATTCAAATTTGGTTCAAACTGACAACAGAAATTTTGTAATTAGTTTCTCTTTAAAGAGATGTATTCTGTGCAAACCTCCATCTGCCACTACACCACTGAGGGTATTTCTAGTTGCTAGGAGTTTCAATTCCCATTGCCAAAGAAAGTGTATAAGAGTAATATTTCATAGTTGTATTACATCATTCAATCTATATTAACATATTTTTACAAATTACAAAGTTACCTAGTTTGAATAATATTAAAAAGACAGTTGTAGGGGTGCCTGGGTGGCACAGTCAGTTAAGCATCTGACTCCTGATTTCGGCTCAGGTCATGGTCTCAAGGTTCTTGCATGAGACTGAGCCCCACTTAGGCCTCTGCATGGACAGCAAGGACCCTGTTTGGAATTCTCTCTCTCTTCCTCTGTTGCTGCCCCTCCCCTGCATTTGCATTCTCTCCCTCTCTGACTCTCTCCCAAAATAAAGGAATAAACTTAAAAAAAAAAAAGAAGTTGTAAAGGGTTTACCATAGGAATTTCAGAGAAGCTTACTTTCCATATCAAAACTCAAAACTTGAACTTGCTTATATACTCTTCTAAAATTATATTGTGGCTTCTGGATCAAAACTTCATACAATAAAAATTACTTATAATGATTCTGCTCACTGACTTCACAATAAAATTCAACAACATCAGTAGACTAAACCTCTGGCAAATATTGATTATGTGTGGCAAATACATAAACATTCATAGTCTGGTGAATCTTCAAATGATTAGTGTCCTTTTTGATATTTTCTTCATTACCATCTTAAGATTATCTGTTAAAACAAATATTCTAACACTTGATGTATTTTCATTAGATAACCATAAAGATTCAATGATGTATTTTGTTATGTAAAAATAACAGTTCTAACAATGAGTACATTTTTGTTGTTGTCTTGTTGTCTTTGTGTTTTAATCAAATGCCCTATGTTGATGGCCTTTCCATATGAAACATTCCCAACCCCTCCCTAGCAAAATCTTTTTTATGTGGGATTGGAGAGTCTGGCACAAACTTTGAACATATTTTTTTTACCTGGTTTTACTGTAACTTACTGTACCTATATTTTACTTGTTGTTTCTTCTAATATTTTGTGAACTTTCAAGCAGGAATGGTATTAATGGCTTTTTCTCTACTCGCAGCTCCTGGCATTGAGATTTTCCCATAGACAAATAAATATTTGATGAATAATCATATGGATAGAATGTATCCATATTTTCAAAAATCCTTGGGCAATAAATTACTTAATTATTAGGAAGCAAATCTGAAATAGTAATTCTCTGAATGACAAAATGCAATTATTAAAATATGTAAGCTTTGAGTTACAATGCTAAGGTCTTCTGGGCAATTAAATACTAAGTAAATGAAAGCCTTTTCATTAACTTAAAGTATAAAGTGTGAACTATGATGTATGAATCATGATTCATGAAAGAACATATAAATAATTTCCTAAAAATAATAATGTTATAAACTAAAGATCAAAACAAACAAGACTCTTATCTTACTATCACACAATTCCAAGGTACAGTATCTACACCATTAATTATAAATCTCATTGCCATAACACAAGGAAGGCTCATGGAGCTTGAGCAAACCAGTGATGAATATCTGATCTAAAACAAAAAATAACTCTTTTGTAGCTTTTGATAATTAAAAGTTACAATTATTGGGAAAGATAATGGTTGGAAATTTATATGATCAAATTATATAGCACTATAAAGGGAGTAGACAGAACATCCATTTTTTTAATTGAAAGGATGGGATACTTGCAAATCCCTGAGCTTGACAGAGGTAGTTTTAATATGAATTGAAAAAAGATCTACAAATTAGAATAAGAAAAACTCATGAATCCAATGAAAATCCAAATGGAGTAAAGATCAACAAGTAAGTAGTTTCAAGACATTTTTAGACTAATCACTGAGTCATTGTTAAATGAAGACACATTTATTTAATGATACATTTTTAAATTTTTAGGAAGAGAGATTCACCTACCCTCTTCCCATAAAATCCTTTTGTGCCAGTATATTAAATGGTACACTGCGTAAGATAGACTGTGGCTTTATCAATATAGTGTGTCTTATATATTTATGTGGCAGTGTTCTGGAAATAAAATAGCTCATAAGTCATGGTTCATTTGAACTTTGGGTGGACTAGAGGTGAACAATGATGCTCTCTGCTCAGCTCTGTGCAGAGGAAAATGTCATTTTCAATTTCTGGAATGTGTGCATCCACAAACACAATATCATCACACTCATCTTGCCGTTCAAAGTAATTTCTCATCTTCTGTAAAGTAATGAAAGCTGACAGGTTAAGGGGATCATAGGACTGACAATGCACAGCCGGTGCTCATTTCAGAGACGGTTCTCTCCTTTGATTTAATGATGGGGCACAAGGTGGCTGTGAACACTCTCTAATTTGCACAAGAGAAATGTCCACTCACTCCCATGGCACCTTGTACCTCATAATAACCAATTTAAGCTAGCAAAGCATTTCTGTTCTTATAAAAGCTGTAGAAACATAGGAAAATAAAAGGGAAAAAATCAAATCTTTTAGGAAAATGCCATTGCTTCTCTGGAGATCATCTAGAGAATGAGACAAAAACAGGGGTAGAGTAGTCAAAATAACAAAAACATAGGGTGATAGCAGAAATGTATCATTTAAGAGTAATATAAAATAAATAATAGTATAAAGTAATATAAAATAAATAATAAAGAGAAAAGTTGTAAACTAAGGTTGACACTACACATTTTATGGGTGGAAAAATAACCTAAAAGTGATTTAGAGGTTGCAAACAATAAATTTAACTTTCCTAATTAAAAAAGAAATATTTTCTGGACTAGAAAACTGCTGTCCTCAAAAATCAGTCCTACTGTGCGTGTTGTGCACACTCCTGGCATGATGCTTTAAATACATCTGGACAGCAGCCATTTTTATACACAGTTTTGAGGTCCCACTGAAGCAACACCCTAAAGCCGCTACCCTACTTTCTTTTTTTCACAAGTTTTTTATTTAAATTCCAGTTAGCAGATAGTGTAATATTAGATTCAGGTATAGAATTTAGTGATTCAGCACTTACAACTACACCTGATGCTCATCACAGCAAATGCACTCCTTTAATCCCCATCACCTATTTAATCCATCCCCCCCTCCTGCGAACGTCCCCTCTATTAACCCTCAGTTTGTTCTCTAGAGGTTAAGAGTCTGTTTCTTGTCTTTCTTCTTTTTTTTCACCCCATGTCGTTTTGTTTCTTAAATTTCACATGTGAGTGAAATCATATAGTATTTGTCTTTCTCTGACTGACCTATTTTGCTTGGCATAATACTCTCTAGCTCGATCTGTGTCATTGCAAATATCAAGATTTCATTTTTATTTATGGCTGAGTAATTTCCATGGTATGTCTCTTTCCATAATTTGGCTATTGTTCATGATGCTGCTATAAACATGGGGGTGCATGTATCCCTTCAAAATGGTATATTTGTATTATCTGGGAAAATATCTAGTAGTGCAATTGCTGATCAAAGGATAGTTTTATTTTTAACTTTTTGAGAAACCTCCATACTGTTTTCCAGAGTGGCTGCACTAGTTTGCATTCCCACCAACAGTGCAGGAAGAGTTCTTTCTTTGCATCCTTGCCTACACTTGTTGTTTCCTGTGCTGTTAATTTTAGCCATTCTGACCAGTGTGAGGTAATATCTCATTGTAGTTTTGGCTTGTATTTCCCTGATGATGAGTGATGTTGAGCATCCTTTCATGTGTCTCTTAGCCATCTGGATGTCTTCTTTGGGAAAATGTCTATTAGTGTCTTCTGCCCATTTTTTAACTGGATTTTTTGTGTGTTTTGGGTGTTGAATTTGATGATTTCTTTATAGATTTTGGATGCTAACCCTTTCTCATACATGTCCTTTGCAAATTTCTTCTCCCATTCTGAAGGTTGCCTTATAGTTTTATTGATTCCTTTGTGGTGCAGAAGCTTTCTTTTTTTTTTTTTAATTTTTTTTCAACGTTTATTTATTTTTGGGACAGAGAGAGACAGAGAATGAACGGGGGAGGGGCAGAGAGAGAGGGAGACACAGAATCGGAAACAGGCTCCAGGCTCCGAGCCATCAGCCCAGAGCCTGACGCGGGGCTCGAACTCACGGACCGTGAGATCGTGACCTGGCTGAAGTCGGACGCTTATCCGACTGCGCCACCCAGGTGCCCCATAAGCTTTCTATCTTGACGAAGTTTCAATAGTTCATGTTTGCTTTTGTTTCCCTTGCCTCAGGAGACTTATCTAGTAAGAAGTTGCTATGGCTGATGTCAAAGAAGTTACTGCCTGTGTTCTCCTCTAAGATTTTAATGGTTTCCTGTCTCACATTTAGTCTTTCAATCCATTTTGAATTTATTTTTGTGTACGGTGTAAGAAAGTGGTCCAGTTTCATTCTTTTGCATGTTGCTGTCCAATTTTCCCAACATCATTTGTTGAAGAGACTTTTTCCCATGACATATTCTTTCCTGCTTTTGTTGCAGATTAATTGACCACACAATTGTAGGTTCATTTCTGGGTTTCTATTTTGTTCTATTGATCTATATGTCTATTTTTGTGCTGGTGCCGTATTGTCTTGATCACTACAGCTTTATAATATAACTTGAAGTCTGGAATTGTAATACCTCCATCTTTGCTTTTCTTTTTCAAGGTTGCTTTGGCTATTCTGGGTCTTTTGTGGTTCCATACAAATTTTATGACTGTTTGTTCTAGTTCTTTGAAAAATGCTAGTGGTATTTTGATAGGGATTGCATTACATGTGTAGATTGCTTTTGGTAGTATAGACTTTTTAACAATATTTGTTCTTCCCAATCCATTAGCATAGAATGTTTTTCCATTTCTCTATGCCATCTTCAATTTATTTTATCAGTGTTTTATAGTTTATAGTGTACAAATATTTTACCTCTTTGTTTAGACTTAGTCCTACGTATCTTGTGGTTTTTGGTACAATTGTTAATGGGATCAATTCCTCGATTTCTCTTTCTGCTGTTTCATTATTAGTATATAGAAATACAACATATTTCTGTATATTGATTTGTATCCCACAAATTTACTGATTTTGTGTATCAGTTCTAACAATTTTTTCGGTGGAGTCTTTTGGGTTTTCTATATAGAGTATCATGTCATCTGCAAATAGTGAAAGTTTGCCTTCTTCCTTGTCAATTTCGATGATGTTTATTTCTTTTTGTTGTCTGATTGCTGAGCCTAGGATTTCCAGTGGTATGAGTGGATGTCCTATATTGTTCCTGAACATAGAAGGAAAGCTCTTAGTTTTTCCCCATTGAGGGTGATATTCACTGTGGATATTTCATTTATGACCTTTATTATGTTGAGGTATATTATATTCCCTCTAACCCTACTTTGTTTAGATTTTTTTTTATCAGGAATCAATGTTATCCTTCATCAAATGCTTTTTCTGCATCTACTGAGAGGATCATATGGCTCTTATCCTTTCTTTTGTTAATGTGGTGTATCATATGGATTGATTAGTGAATATTGAACCACCCTTAGAGCCCAGAAATAAATTTCACTTGATCATGGTGAATGATTCTTTTAATGCATAGTTGGATTTGATTTGTTAGTATTTTCTTGAGAATTTTTACATCTATGTTCACCAAGGATATTAGCCCATAGTTCTCTTTTTTAGTGGAGTGTTTATCTGGTTTTGCTAACAGAGTAGTGTGGACCTCATACAATGAATTTGGAAATTATTCTTCCTCCTGTATTTTTTAGAATATTTTTAGAAGAATAAGTATTAACTCTTCTTTAATGGTTTAATAGAATTCACCTGTGAAACCATCTGGCCTTGAACATTTGTTAGGAGATTTAAAAAAATTTTAATGTTTATTGATTTTTGAGAGAGAAAGAGAGACAGAACAAGAGTAGGGTTGGGACAGAGAGAGAGGGAGACACAGGATATGAAGCAGGCTGCAGGCTCTGAGCTGTCAGCACAGAGCCTGATGTGGGGCCCAAACTCATGAACCGTGAGATTATGACCTGAGCTGAAGATGGACACTTAACCGACTGAGCCACCCAGGGGCCCTGATTGTTAGGAGATTTTAAATTACTGATTCAATTTCTTTTCTGGTTATCTGTTCAAGTTTTCTATTTCTTCCTGTTTCAGTTTTGGTAGTTTATTTGCTTCTAGGAATTTATCCATTTCCTTCAGGTTGTCCTATTTATTGGCATACAGGTTTTCATAATATTCTCTTATAACTGTATTTCTATGGTGTTGGTTGTTATTTCTCCTCTCTCAATTGTAATTTTATTTATTTGGGTACTTTCTTTTTGGTAAGTCTGGCTAGGGATTAATCAATTTTATTATTTTTTTTCAAAGAACCAGCTATATTGATCCATTCTACTGTTTTTTGTTTGTTAATTTGTGTTTGTTTCTTTTTTAAAAAAATTTTTTTTTCAACGTTTATTTATTTTTGGGACAGAGAGAGACAGAGCATGAACGGGGGAGGGGCAGAGAGAGAGGGAGACACAGAATCGGAAACAGGCTCCAGGCTCCAAGTCATCAGCCCAGAGCCTGACGCGGGGCTCGAACTCACGAACCGCGAGATCGTGACCTGGCTGGCTGAAGTCGGACGCTTAACCGACTGCGCCACCCAGGCGCCCCTATTTGTGTTTGTTTCTATATCATTTATTTCTGTTCTGATGTTTATTATTTCCCTTCTTCTGCTGGCTTTAGGCTTCAATTGTTGTTTTTTTTCCTAGCTCCTTTATATATTAGTTTAGGTTGTTAGTTTGAATTATTTTTTTGCTCTTTGAGGTAGCCTGTTTTGCCTTGGACCACTTTTGTTGCATCACAAAAGTTTTAGACCATAGTGTTTTCTTTTTTCATTTTTTTCCATATACTTTTTTTTTTGATATCCTGGTTGACACATTCATTGTTTTGTGGCATGTTGTTTAACTTCTATGTATTTGTGGTCTGGAAGGATTTTTTCTTGTGGTTGACTTCAAGTTTCATAATGTTGTGGTTGGAAAATATGTGTGGTATGATCTCAATCTTTTTGTAATTGTTGAGGCTTGATTTGTAACCCAGTATTTCATCTATCCTAGAGAATGTTCTATGTGCACTTGAAAAGAATGTGGGGGCACCTGCATGGCTCAGTCGGTTGAGCATCCAACTCTTGATTTTGGCTCAGGTCATTGTCCCAGAGTTGTGGAATCAATCCCCCATGTCAGGCACTGTGCTAAGTGTGGAGCACACTTAAGTTTTTTTTTTTTTTTCTCTCTCTCTGCCCCTCTCCTCCACTCTCTCTCTCTAAAAAAAATAAAAATAAATCAATAGAAAAGAATTTGTATTCTGATGCTTTAGGATGGAATATGCCGAATATACCTGTTAAGTCCATCTAGTCCAGTGTGTCATCCAAAGCTATTGTTTCCTGGTTGATTTGCTGCTTAGATGATCTGTGCATTGATGTAAGGGGGGTGTTAAAGTCCTCTACTATTATTGTATTATTATCAATGAGTTCCTTTATGTTTGTTATTAACTGCTTTATATATTTTAGTATTCCATGGTGGGGCCAGAAATATTAACAATTTTTAGATGTACTTGTTGAATAATCTTCTTTATTATGACATACTGGCTTTCTTCATCTCTTATTACATTCTTTGGTTTAAAATGTAGTTTGTCTGATATAAGTTTTGCTACTCTGGCTTTCTTTTGATGTCCATTTGCATGATAAGTGTTTCTCCATCCCCTCACTTTCAATCTGCAGGTGTCTTTAGATCTAAAATGAGTCTTTTGAACAAAACAGGTGAACAAAGGGGAAGATAAAAAAAAAAAGAGGGAGGAAAATCATATAAGACTCTTAACTATAGAGAACAAACTGAAAATTGCTTAAGGGGAGATGGATGGGGAATGGACTAAATGAGTGATGGGTATTAAGGAGGGCACTTGTGATTAGCATTAGGTGTTATATGTAAGTTTTGAATCACTAAATTCTATACCTGAAACCAACATTACACTATATGTTAAGTAACTAGAATTTAAATAAAAAGTTAAAAACAATTAAAAAATAAAAATAAGAAAACTACACTATTCAAAAGTTGAAAATTTATTTCCATTCTTTTACAATGTATCGTTTGAATTTAGTTATATTTACTCTGCAAATAAGGTTATAGAAACTGCATTGTGCCATTATTTTATGCTTAAATCGATGTATCTAGAATATTGTATTTTTTGGTTGTAATGTGACCTTTTCAACATTAAGCTCACCTTTTTTAAAGAAATAGATTTAATAAACCAGTGGTTTAATCTGTAAATAAAATAAAATAAAATGAATCTCTTGTAGGCAGCATATAGATGGGTCTTGTTTTTTAATCCATTCTGACACCCTATGTATTGATTGGGGTGGCTGTGCTGCAGTCTTAAAGAAGGCACTGCTGTCCTCTGAAAATTTAATATACAAGAATACAGTCAAGAATGAAGCAGATAAGAATTCACCATTTTACTTGTGTTGTTTTACAAATTCACAGGAAGAAAATATCAACTAAGAGCCTGCAGGAGGGGGGATTCTTAGGCTCCACATAAGCTTATGCAGTGGTCTGTATCTTCTCTATGCTCCAGCAGTGCCCTGGGTGTTTGTTTCTATATATCATTTATCATATTGTTATAGTCATTGTTTTAGTTCTTTTTAAACAAAACACATACAAGGAATTAACAAATGAAACAGCACATATATGAAGAAAAATCATTACATATTCTTGTCTCACTAGATTGTAAGAACTATGCTTCATTTATTTTTTCAGCACTTGGCATAGTTATTGCCACTCACTTGGCACTGTATAAATAATTATTGAATAAGTACATGAATATCTTGGATTTAGGTTGATTTTCAAACCTATGTAGAGACTTATAAATCATTACTCTTAGAAACTTTAAGCAAATGCCTAAGGGGGCTCTACCTATAGAATTTTAGAGATGTCAATCATTTAATTAGTTTGTGATTTCATAACAATATTTGTAGTATTATAATTTATGTATGAATTTAAGAAGCTTCCAAATTTGAGAGTGATAAAGAATATCAGAGAAGTGAGAAAGAGAATATAGAGGAAGTAGAAATAAAAGAGTAAGACCAGATGAAACCTATGAATTCACTATGGTTCGCCATGGTTGTAGTTAAAACAATTAATGAATATTGATATAACTATTCATTGATCCATCCATTCATTCAATAAGTGCAATGTCAAGTATTGGGTGTATGTCCTGGACGTGGGAACAATAAGGAATAAGAAAGAGCCTGTCTTAGGGCTTAGGCTAGGTGGCTATAGTGAAAGCCCAATAAAGGGGCACCAGACCTTGAGTCTGATGATCATAAGAGAGTGTTCTAGGCAAAGAGAACAAGAGAAAAAATAAATTAGGCTAAGATCCAGAAGAAAAGATGTTACGTATTTGCAAAGAAGTAAAAGGTGTTTACATGTGTGTTTATTTGTTTGGTTTTTTGTTTCGTTGTTGTTTTGTTTGCATAGACCAGGAATACTTATGTAGGAAAACTAACAGTCTTTTCAGGAATTTGTAAATATATATCAAACTGCATAGTCAATTTCTCCCACTTTTAGCAAGACTTAGTTTTCTTGTGTTTTTTTTTTCCTTCCTTACTCTCTTCATTCTGTCTTTCCTTTCTTTCTCAAATAGTACCTGAGTTTTCTCACCTTGTAAGCAATAAAAGTTTAGCAGAATGCTACATGGCTTGCATGACCAGTAAATATATATGTATATTTAGACATAAACTTCATCTTGAATCTTGTCTTATATATACAGATAGTTTAATCTTTCTCTAAAGAATATGTCAAAAAGGGCCTAAATTGAGCTCAGTGTAGTAAGACAAAAGGCTAGTGTGACAATCCATGCCTGGGTTGGAGAGATTAGTAATGATGAATCAAATTAGATTTTGCTATCAGAGCTCCCAGAGGCATTAAAACTATTCATCCTGGTTCTATAACAGATCACAGTTCAAAGTCAGCATGAAGTGACTTACAAACTTTTCTGATGGTTTATTTCTAAATGTGTAATGGAATATGAGTAATTCTGTACTGTTGTCCTAATCTAGGCCTTTTACATGTGACCAGTAACCTTCATACTTTTATTTTAATCCTCTGCCTTTATGCCTTATGGTAAACAGCAAAAACAAATATTATATATATATAAATATAAATATATAAATATATTAATATATACATGTAAAAAATATATATGCATATATACAAATATATATATAAATATAAACATATTAAATATAAATATAGATACACTTAATATAAATATATTTATATATTGTATATAAATATATATTTAATATAACTTATTAAATATAAATATAAATATATAAATATATTATTATATATGTACTTGTATATATATACATACATATTTGTATATATATTTGTATATATATATATGAGGAATATGAGATATATCAGGAATATGAGACAAATACATGCATTAAAAATGACTGTTCAGGCACCTGGGTGACTCAGTTGGTTAAGTGTCCGACTTTGGCTCAGATCATGATCTCACAGCTCATATGCCGCATGAGTCCTGCATCGGGCTCTGTGCTAAGAGCTCAGAGCCTAGAGCCTGCTTTGGATCCTGAGTCTCGCTCTCTCTGCCCCTCCCTCACTCATGCTCTTTCTCTCTTTCTAAAGTAAACATTAAAAAAAGTTTAAGTTAGGGGCGCCTGGGTGGCTCAGTTGGTTAAGCATCCAACTTCGGCTCAGGTCACGATCTCACTGTTCTTGAGTTCGAGCCCCATGTCGGGCTCTGTGCTGACTGCTCAGAGCCTGGAGCCTGTTTCAGATTCTGTGTCTCCCTCTCTCTCTGACCCTCCCCCGTTCATGCTCTGTCTCTCTCTGTCTCAAAAATAAACAAACATTAAAAAAAAAGATTTTTAAAAAAAGTTTAAGTTAAATAAATGACTGTTCACAATATGAACTTATTTCGCAGATAAGATAATTTCAGACTGGTTAAAAATTAAAGTTAGTCCACTCAATACTAGATTTCAAAAACTTGCATAAATAAGGTATTCATTCTGAATCACTACATATTACATCCAGCAATTTCCAAAAAGGGGATTTCCAAAAGCACAACAGGATCATTGGGAAAGAATTTCATTTTGAAAGGAGTCCAGATCTTTCAACATAGTTTCCCATGGAAGCAATTATGTTTAATATCCAGTGATTCCAAAAATGTTACCACCTCTGAAGATTTGTGTTTTTTTCATCATATGCATTCTAATAATGATCCTTCCTGGAGCATCCCTCAGAAGATTGAGTATAAAACAGGTAGCCCAGTAACTCACTGAGGTGTTATGAAAACTTTTACATGATTGTGACATGCATAGTTATTTTTTAAATTTTTCTAAATGTTTATTCATTTTTGAGAGAGAGAGAGACAGAGCGCAATCAGGGGAGGGGCAGAGAGAGAGGGAGTCACAGAATCTGAAGCAGGTTCCAGGCTCTGAGCTGTCAGCACAGAGCCTGATGTGGGGCTCGAAGTCATGAACGGCAAGATCATGACCTGAGCCGAAGTTGGTTGCTCAACCAACTGAGCCACCCAGGCACCTCGTGACATGCATGGTTTTTAACAGCGTCCATGGTTTTCATTAGATTCCCCCACAGAGCCCATGACCCCCTGAATTGTTAAAACTATTTTTAGGAATTAAAAAAATTATTTCAAAATCAAATAGGAACTTCAAGGTGTTTAAATTCAGATACCAACTTTCCCACTGCAGATAATCAGCCAGCATGACATTAGAAGGTTAATGACTGCTTAGGTTAACAAGATCTCTTTGGAAGAAACTGTCTTCTACCTGCATATCATTCTTATCTTCTACCTATGTGGAGTAAGATAACAAAACAAGGTGCTCAGCTTCCTTTATTTCTTTTTAGGCATCACGATTTTATCTGTAAACCTTAGACCAGAGCTGATGGAACCAGTGACTTAACATAATTTCTTCAGTCGTACTCTTAGGAATAGCCTATTTCCTAATTTGCTTCCTAGCATGTGAAAATAACATCTATATTATAAAGTAATAATACCTTTGCTTCCATAAAGTTTGAACATCTAAGAAGACAGACACCTGAAAATTCCCCTTTGCAATTAAAAGTTTCCCAGGGCACGTGGGGCTCAGTCACTTAAGCATGTAACCCTTGATTTCAGTTCAGGTCATCATCTCAATGGTTCGAGTCTCACATCAGGGTTTGACCCTGCGCTGACAGTGCGGAGCCTGCTTGAGATTCTCTCTCTCCCTGTCTCTCTGCCCCTCCCCCATTCTCTCACACACACCATCTCTCTCAAAATAAGTAAATGAACTTAAAAAAAATTAAAGGTTGTCCTGATGGTCTAAAATAGATAATACAGAACTCCTCAAATATCTAAATTATCACTGGGGTCACAGAGACTAAATGAGAAGGACTTCTATGCCCTCTGTCTGTTGTGAATAGAAAGAAGGGCTCCTAGAAGCTTGTCACATGATTCTGCCATATTAGCAATGACGTTTACAAATATGTATCAAGTTGGGGCACCTGAAGCTCAGTCTGTTAAGCATCCAACTTCGGCTCAGGTCATGATCTCATGGTTCATGGGTTCGAGTCCCGCATCGGGTTCAGAGCCTGGCACCTGCTTCAGATTCTGTGTGTGCGTCTCTCTCTGCCCCTCCCACCCTGCCCTGTTTGTGCATGTCTCTCTCAAAAAATAAACATTAAAAAAAACTTATCTATCTATATATCTATCTTTCAAGTGAGTAATGAAAACATATGTCCTTCATGTCTTTTTAGTTCAAATTTTGCCTTATTTAGAACAAATAAGTTAAACAAATCCTTAGTATGTAAAACTGTTTCTTCAACATGAGTTAATGTTTTGTCCTTGAAGAAAGTAGTTTGATAGATGATTCCTGTTACGGGTTAAATTGTGCTCCCCCACCAACAAAAAGAGATTGAGGTACTGACTCTCAGAATTATATAGAGGCGTATTGAATATATACTTCAGAATGCAAACTTATTTGGAAATAGGGTCACTGTAGATGTACTTAGTTAAAATGAGGTCATACTGGAATAGATGAGGCCACAGTTAATCCAATGTGGTTGGTGCCTTTATAAGAAGAAGAGAAAAGACACAAAGACACAAGCAAACAAGGGAGAAGACCATATAAATACCGAGGCAAATCTTGAAGTACTACAGCTGCAACCCAAAGAAAGTCAGGAATAATCCACAACCACCAGAAACAAGGGTAAGGAGTAAGAGGACCGTCCCTAGCAGGTGTCAGAAGGAATACGGCCCCACCCCACCTTGGTTTCTAACTTCTCCCCTCTGCAACTAGAAAACAATACATTTCTGGTTTTTGTTTTGCTTTGTTTTTATTTAATTTCTGTTTTTAAGCTGCACAGGTTGTGATTCTTTGTTCCATCAGCCCTGGGAAATAAGTAGAACTACTAAGGACTTTTAATTCAAATATCATTTAAGTCTTTAAAAAATAATCACTTGTTTATTTTTCATCTTACAGAGCTATGAAATCACAATATAGGTCTACCCCATTTTCTTGATTAACGTAAAACTGTTATTGTTTATGTTACAGTAGTATTATTATATATCAACAAAACAGCCTTAAAACTCATGGCTCTATATCGAGAAAAATAGGCAATAGACAGTTGTGTGATACTCAGAAAATAAAAAGAACAAGGAAGCAAAAATTCAAATGTCAAATACCAATTTTGACTTGGTATAGAAACATGAATAAGAAATCCATTATATTCTTTACCATATTCATTTTGACTTTTAAATGGTATTTAGTTTCTAATTGCAAATATTTGCAGGAAACTTAAAATGTCACATAAAAATATTGAAGTCATAAACCTGGCAATGTGCTAAGGTGCATCGTAAATATTGTAGAAAGTGTTAAGAAACTCTGAAAGTCCAATCTGTATTTAATATACTTCTCTTAGCTCGTTAAAGCGTTAGAATTACATTCAATGTTTTTTTATTATTAATTGAAAATCTTAGTTTGGAATTTTCAGAATGTAAAACATATTGCACTTCTCTTTAAACTACCTCTAAAAAGAAGACCAAAAGAACACCGTAAACAGAGTAGTTTTAAAATAAGTGCACTTTGTTGTTGTGGCAGGCTTTAGTGGAGAAGAAATAATTGGGCCATAATAAATCATCCATCCATGTTGGGCTCACCACGGAATGGGTCATGGACCTTGTAAACCTTCTGTTCTTTCTCTTTTCAGCTTTAAGCAGTTAGAGATCAAGGTGATTATCACCAGTAAAACCTACTCTCCTACTACAAATATATTATTGATTCATAGTTTCCCACAAAGTTTTAAGGCTAAAGGATGATTGAGGCTAAGGTGCCTTTGCTGGTTTGAGTGCCTACCCTGTGACAATTAAATGTGTGAAAGGGTATTGACAGAGAGCTCTGGGGCCTCTGATGAAATACAGCAGTCAGGGTGAAAAAACCATTTTTCATTTAATAAACACTTCTGAAAGGCTTGTCGCTGCACACTGTATTTATAGGCACAGCTCAGATAGTCCCATTTTCTTCTGGTTCTGCTTCTATAAAACTTCCTTAATCAGCTGGAATTGGATGTGACTCTGATGTCATAAATCTCATAAAGGGGTCAGTTAAATGAGCCCCATTTCAGGGGCATCTACAGTATGTTTTATAGGTATTTTAATGATAGATACTACTCAAGGGTTTTATATACTTTCCAAACTGGAGAAACAGAAACATTCATTAGCTGAGCAAACTAGGACTCAAAGATAGGTTTTATAAAGAATGTGAAACATTAAAAATAAGATGTTTTCATTCTCTTTAACTTCCTCACTCTATATTATACTTTGAATATTATTTAAATTATTAAATTCCTCATTCTCTGAGCAGTTTTTTCATTGTTTCTTCTTCACTACATCCCTTTGGTCACACAGGAGCAAAGTTCTTGGGAAAGTTCCCTTGAGCTATTTGTGAGGAAAACTAGACAAGGTCCTGGTGGTTTGGAGATTCTGAAATCATAAAAGCAGTGATCTTCCTAATAGCTTTCTACATATTTAAATCCATTTTTCTAGTTTTGTTTCAGCAATAAAACAACACAAGCTGCAGAGCAATTTTTCTTTTACTAGAAATGATGGTTTTATAAAATGTCTCCAAACAGTCTTTTTACTTTATAAAATCCAACTATGGTAATGAATATAGATTATTCTAGGAGAGAAATGACTTCATAGAAAGTTCTTTCTGACCCAATTATATGAAGCCAGGTCATTTTAGGCTGGGTCAGTCGGTGGACAAGTCTGTATTGTATATAGGCTGTGGCATCAGATGGAGATTAATGGTTTTCCAGAGGAAGAAATGGGGGCACTTTATTTAGCCCACCGGATCCTTCTATTCCACAACACAAAATTGGGATAATGCCTTCTAATAAGGGTAGTTTAAGGGCTACCTATCATCTATCTATCATCTATCTATCTATCTATCTATCTATCATCTATTTATCCACCATATATGCATACTATAGCATAGACTATAACATTTACTTCAGTTAAAAATTGTGTACCCAATACGGTTAACTATGGTATATTTGAAAGTTGTTAAGACCAGATCCCAATTCTCATCATAAGGGGGAAAAGAATCTTTTTTTTTTTTTGTAACTATATGGGATGATGGATCTTTCTATTGACATATAATTAGCATACCGTGTTATATTAGTTTCAGGGGTACAACAGAATGATTCACCACTTCTATACATTACTCAGTGCTCATCATGATGTGTAGTTTCTCTTTGTTCATCGTGTTGTTTCTTAAACTTTATATATGAGTAAAATCATACCATATTTCTCTTTCTTTAACTTATTTTGATTAACATAATAACTTCTAGGTCCATCCATGTTACTGCAGTTGGTAAGATCTCATATATATACACATGCATATGTATATTTATACATACATACATACATACATACACATGCCACATCTTATCTACTCATCTGTTGACGTACATGTGAGTTGCTTCCATATATTTATATTGTATTTTTTTAAGTTTATTTTTGACAGAGAGAGAGAAAGGAGGGAGGAGCAGAGAGAAGGGGACAGAGGATATGAAGCAGACTCTGTGCTGATAGCAGCAAGCCCTATGTGGGACTCGAACTCATGAACCCAGGAGATCATGACCTGAGCCTAAGTCAGACACTCAACCACTGAGCCACGCAGGCACCCCATGTAATTACTGTTGTAAATAATTCTTCAATAAACATAGGGGTGCATTTCTTTTCAAATTAGTGTTTTCATTTTCTTTGGAGAAATACTCAGTAATGGAATCAAATGGTATTTTTATTTTTAGTTTTTTAGGAAAACTCCATACTCCGCAGTGGCTGCACCAATTTGTATTCTCACCAATAGTGCTGGGGTTCCTTTTTCTCCACATCCTTGTCAATACTTCTTATTCCTTATCTTTTTTGGTTCTAGCCATTCTGACAGGTGTAAGGTGGTATCTCATTATGGTTTTGATTTGCATTTCCCTGGATTAGTGACGTTGAGCCTCTTTTCATGTGTCTGTTGGCCATCTGCATTTTTTCTTTGGAAAAATGTCGATTCAGGTTCTCTGCTGATATTTTAATTGGATTATTTGTGGGGTTTTTGGCGTTGTCTAAGTTCTTTATATATTTTGAATATTAACCTCTTATCAGATATATCATTTACAAATATTTTTCCCATTCAGTAGGTTCCTTTTTATTTTGCTGGCAGTTTCCTTTACTGTGCAAAAACTTTTATTTTGGTATAGTCCTCATCATGTGTTTTTGCTTTTGTTTCCCTTGCCACAAGAGGCATATCTAGAAAAATGTTCCTATGGCTCATTTCCAAGAGATTACTCCTTGTTTTCTTCTAGGAATTGTATGGTTTCAGGTCTCATATTTAGGTCTTGAACCCATTTTTAGTTTATTTATGTCTATGACAATAAGAAATAGTCCCATTTCATTCCTTTGTGTATAACTGTCCAGTTTTCCCAGCACCATTTGTTGAAAAGACTCTTTTCCCCATTGGAAATTCTTTCCTCCTTTGTCATAAATTAGTTGACCACATAACTGTGGGTTTATTTCTGGATCCTCTATTCTGTTCTGTTGAGCTATTGTCTATTTTTGTGCCAGTGCCATATGTTTTTATTACTACAGTTTTGTAGTATATCTAGAAATCTGGGTTTGTGTTATTTTTAGCTTTGCTCTACCTTCTCAAGATGGATTTGGCTATACAGGGACTTTGTGATTCCATTAAATTTAGTATTATTTGTGCCAGTTCTGTGAAAAATGCTGTTGATGTTTTGATAGGGATTGCATTAAATCTGTAGTATAGACATTATGAAAACAATTGAAGACAACACAAACAAATGACATGGGATAGTTTTCCATTTGTTTGTGTTGTCTTCAGTTATTTTCATAAATGTTTTATAGTTTTCAGAGTACAAGTATTGAATCTCCTTGGTTAAGTTTATTCCTAAGTATCTTATTCTGTTTTGGTGCAATTGTAAATGGGATTGTTTCTTAATTTCTCTTTCTGTTACTTCATCATTAGTCTATATAAATGAAACTGATTCCTGTATGTTAATTTTGCATCCTGTGACTTTACTGAATTTATTGATCGATTCTCATAGGTTTTCCTTGGCAGAGTCATTAAGGTGTTCAATATATGGTATCATGTTCTGTGAAAATGGTGAAAGTTTTCCTTTGTACCAATTTGGGTACATTTATTTCTTTCTCTTGTCTGTTTGCTGCAGCTAAGACTATCAGTATTATGTTGAATAAAAGTGGTAAGAGTGAACATCCTTGTATTATTCCTGATCTTAGAGAAAAAGCTCTCAGTTTTTCACTATTAGGAATGAGGTTGTGGGTTTGTCATATATGGCCTTTATTATGTTGAGATATGTTCTTTCTAAAACCACTTTTTTAGAGTTCATATCATGAATGATCATTACATTTAGTATTTTGTCAAGTGATTTTTCTGTATCTATTGAGCTAGTCACATTTTTATTCTTTCTCTTGTTAATGTGATGTATTACTTTGATTTTTGTATACTGAACCACTTTTATATCCCTGGAATAAGTCCCACTCAATTGTGGTGAATGATTTTTTTAAATGTATTGTTGAATTCAGTTTGCTAATATTATGTTGAGGGAGTTTGCTTCTATGTTTATCAGAGATTTTGGCAAGGGATTTTCTTTTTTTTGTAATGTTTTTGTCTGTTTTTTGTCCAAGTAATGCTGGCTTCGTAGAATGAATTTGGAAACTTTCCTTCCTCTTCCAGTTTTTGGGATAGTTTGACAGGACTAGGTATTAACTGTCTCGAAATGTTTGGTAGAATACACCTGTAAAGCCATCTGGTCCTCAACTCTTGTTTCTTGGGAGGTTTATTTTGGGTTTTTTTTGTTTGTTTCTTTGTTTGTTTGTTTGTTTTATTGCTGATTCAATTTTATTGCTAGTAATCACTCTGTTTAGATTTTTTATTTCTTCCTGATTTAGTTTTGAAAGGTTGTAAGTTTTTAGGAATTTGTCCATTTCTTCTAGGTTACCCAGTTTATTGGTATATAAGTTTTCATAAAATTCTCTAATAATCCTCTGTGTTTCTGTGCTGTCTATTGTTATCTCCCCTCCTTAATTTCTGATTTATTTGTGGTGTCTCATTTTCTTGATGGGTCTAGCTAAAGGTTTATCAATTTTGTTTATCTTTTAAAAGAACCACCTTCTGGTTTCATTGATCTTTTCTATTTTTAAGTCTCTATTTCTAACCTTTTACCTCCCTTCAGTTATGTTTTTGATGTCACAATTTTCCCCTTAAATGTTTGGTAATGAATTATAATAACTATAATTATTTCCAATACCCTCTTCCTTTATACTATAATTAAGTGGTTAACACACCATCATGTTACAGAATTAGAATTTTCTAACTGTATACTATTTACCGTGTGTTGTATGGTATCATATGTTTTCATGTTAATAGCATCTTTTCATTTCAGCTTGGACAACTCCTGTCAGCCTTTCTTCTAAGGCAGGTCTAGTGGTTATGCGCTCCCTCCACTTTTATTTATTTGGGAAAATCTTTATTTCTCCTCAATTATGATGGATATCTCTACTAAATTGTTCTAGGCTGTATTTTCCCCCTTTCAACAGTTAAGATTTCTGTTGAGGAATTTACTGTCAGCCTGGAGTTTCCTTAGTGGGTTAGAATATATATACTTTTCTTGCTGCTTTTAGTATTCTTTCTTTATCTTTGATTTTTAATAGTTTCATTCTAATGTATTTTGGAGAAGGTCATTTTAAATTGAGATAATGGAGTGACCTACTAGTTTTGTGAATTTGGATGTCTAAGTCTTTCCAAGTTTTGGGAAGTTCTCAACAATGATTTCTTTAAATAAACTTTCTGCTCTTTTCTCCCTTTCTTTTGAACTCTAATGACTCAAATAATTGATCACTTAACTCTGTCCCATAGATTACATAGGCTTAATTAATTAAAATTTAATTCTATTTAATATTTTCTCTGAGGAAAGGGTTATTAAGAAGTTCTGTCTTCTAGCTCTTATTATATATTCTGCCATTGAAGCTCTCTAGTCTAGTCGTCATTGCATTCATTAAATAATTCGACTCCAGAATTATTGTTTGTTTCTTTTATGATTGATTACCTCTTGTTAAATTTCTCATTTTGTTGATATATTGTTTTCCTGACTTCATGAATTATCTTTCCATGTTTCATTGTAGCTTGTTGAATTTCCTCAAAATAGCTATTTTGAATTCTTTATCAGGTAAATTATAGCATTTTGTGTTTTTGAGTTTGATTCCTTAAGTGCTATTGAGATTTTTTTATCATGTCATGTGTTCTTGATTCTTTATGTTCCTTGGGGTTTTGTATTGCTGTATCCATATTTGAAGTAGCGGTCACCTCTTCCAATATTTACTAGTTGCCTTCCAGCTGGGATTATTTTTAGTTGGTACTATTTATATCTGGGGCTTATATCTCCAATCTTGTATGAATACACTTGTTCCACACTGCTTCCTCGGTCTTTGAAAAATTTTAAGCTTGTATGTCTTCTCTAGATCTTACAACTCACCAGGCTGGCTTCCAGAAACCTCTCTTTTGTTTTTAATAAGGTGGAACTACAGCTCAGACCCTGGACTGTTATCTGAATGAACTTCCTGTCTTCTGGAGATCATACCTACCACTACACTCAGGAGGATTCACAATATGCCAGCACAGTGCCGTGGGAGATACAGGTTTAATATTTTGGGCATTAAGAGTACCCACATGCTAGGTCAGGGGGATACTTGGGTGAGGTTTTCCTATTGGCTCATGGGTGGGCTTCCTCCTGGAGTCCTGAACGCAGTCAGCAAGAATCAGTTCCTTTAATGCCCTTTGATATTCTCATGTGCCTCTTTTTTAACCCCCATCATCCCCCAGTCTTGGGGTTCCGGCCCCAATACTCTGGATGTTGAAGAAGAGTGACAGGTTTCTCCAGCAGCTTCCTTCACAGTTGGGGAAGCTGGACAGTCACTACCCATCTTTCCTTTCCCTCATGGGGGTGGTTGTGCTGGCTAGTTCTGCTCTGTGCTGGGCCACCTTGGGGTGGGCATGGCACTGGCAAAGTTTCTCTTACCTTCTCAGAGCATCCAAACTCATATTCCTTTTGCTCTAGAATATCTCTTCAGGAAGCCTGGACTTCTACAAAGGCTCTGTCATCTGTGGGTGTCTGCCTAAGGCAACACTCTACCAGTTTTCCTAATGCTGGCCGAGAGAGGGGCTAGGGCTGGTTCACTGGCTCCCCCTTTTTCTACAGCTATGCTGAGGTCTGTTTATTACCAGATACGTAGGTGAGCAAGACTCCCCTCTAGCCCTTTGGCTTATGTTGCTAGATACCAGAACTTCCACGGAGGTACTTTTGTTCATGGTTGGATGCTGAATTTTAGTTGTTAACAGAGGAATCAAAAAGGAGGGTATCTTATGCCACCGTGATGTGATGTGACTTCCAGCATGACTGATATCTTTAGAGGTAAGGGATTTTTGGGGCGCCTGGGTGGCTCAGTCGGTTGAGCGTCCGACTTCAGCTCAGGTCACGATCTCTCGGTTTGTGAGTTCGAGCCCCACGTCAGGCTCTGGGCTGATGGCTTGGAGCCTGCTTCCGATTCTGTGTCTCCCTCTCTCTCTGCCCCTCCCCCATTCATGCTCGGTCTCTCTCTCTCTCAAAAATAAATACACATTAAAAAAATTAAGAAAAAAAAAGAAGTAAGGTTTTTTTTTAAATTCTTTTAATATACCCTGCTATTATCCAAGAGAATATTTATATGCTTAAATAAATTTTTTTAAATTAAATGTTTTTGACAAAGTATATGTTATTATTAAAGAAGATTAGAGAAACTTCTGGGTCATTTTTTTTAAGTCTTCTTTTGACCCTAAGTCTCCTGGATGCATACTAGACAGATGATATGAAACTTCTAGGAAAAAAATAGTCATTAATATGATTTTTTAAATTGGTGGAATACTGTTTTCTGATACTGCTAACTGTTCTGTTGTAAGGCTCTAGTCCTAGATAGTGAAATAAGCACAGAATCCATTTACACTTCCTCTCCTGTTTAGAAACCTTGCTCACACTCAGACATGGGGGGAGAGGGGATTTGATTAATGTTAGGCCACAGGGAACTTTCTATAATAAAATCACTCACCATTAATTTGTAAAGGAAAATTACCCTAAAGTCAAATAAGGTCCATTGACTGTGACTACTTGGGAAATTCTTTGTAAACTTAAGTCTCTGCCAGTTCAAAGATGGCAGAAAATTTCCCTGCTTGTGTTCCCAACACAGAGTTGATCTTCATCCTTTTTAGATGTGATTTGTACGTGAGGCACTTGCATTTAGGCACTGCACTTGTTACCTTCAAGACGCAGAATGATGGGTAACTGATTTTTCTTTTGGATGGTTTGCAAACTTTTTTTTTTATGGGCTGAAGAATTGTTTCTATTAGTGGCACTAAATGGCTTAGGGAAGCTGTAACATAGGTGGAAATTTGGTTCTGCATAGCTCTTATTTTTAGACCACAATTCCCACCTAGTTTGAGATGGGGTAGTAGCCCGTCTTTCTTTAGGGAGTGTTGAAGGCATCTCAGGAAGGTCTTCCATGAGAACCAGAAGAGAAGGAAAAGGCACATGATTACAAAACACTGGTATAAAACATTTGTTAGCCAGGAATTTTCTTGATTTAAAGTGTCCATTACTTTAATCAAAGGGATCTATCGTCTTCAAAGAGTAGACAAGGAGTAAAAAAAAATGTCTAGAGGAGTAGTGCACAGATATAATTCATCTTGTAAGCTGCCATTTTTTTGACATCTTAAAGTTCTTATTTAAATATATGACTATATCCAAAATAAAGTAATATCTTTCTCACTTAAATTCTTATAGTACTCATTCTGCCTTTTATTGAGCAGTTGACAGGACACAATAGGAATTTTTAAGATAATTTACTAAAGGTAAATTTCACAGTGGTGTGAATGGGGTTACTGGGACCAAAAGAGGATATTGAAGTAACCAGAGAACAACAGTAAAATAGCCTGTGCTATCCCCAGGCCTGAATAGAAAAGGAAAATTGAATTTACAAGACCTAATAAGAGCAGAAGCTTGGATTAAAAACCATCTAAGAGGGTCTTTACTTGTAGGAGGATGCAATTAATGCTGGAATCACAGCCAAATTGGAAAGTTGGGAGCAGAGGAAAAAAACAAAAAGCAAAAACATTCCACCTCCATCTTCTCAGTGATGCACCCCATGGGACGAATGCACTTGCAAAGAAGGTTGTTGAGGTCAGTTTGTGAGCCTTCCTGGGCATGGAGAAGGGCAAGGAAATGCAGAGAATGTACCAAGAGGAATGGGACAGAAAATACCAAACATCATTGGTGAGCTCCTGCATATAGGGCTTTTTATATGATCTGCATTTTTGACTCATCTTTACACCATGTCTCAGCACCGTGGCTAAATGATATAAACTTATAGAGGTTTTCCGTACAATTTGCTTAACAAATTTTCTTACTAAAATTATATTTTCTTTTGGTCAATAGAGAAATCCAAGAAGGTGAGAAAGAGTCATTTCTTCTACAATTAAAAAACATGACTGTCATGTTAAGTAACAAAAATTCAAATAAATTCGAAGATCTAATTGGCTCTATTAAACAATTCATGAATTTGGTAGCATCCCATCTACCAAATAGAAGGGACTCCAAGGAGTTGTACAAAATGGAAGGCTTTTCTAGGAAAGAGGATGGGGCAAGAAAGTTATAAGCTAAGGAAAAGAAAGGATTGTTTTAGGCAAGATCACCTTCTTTTAGGAAGAAGGGCAGGGGGTTTTATTATACATATTACCTGGTCTTCCAGGTGGTTTTCATTTTAACATTTGTCATTTGTTCATCTTCTAAAAGAAGGAAAACAAAAACAAAAACAAAAAACTAGAGTCACTGACTTAAATTAATTGCATTTAAGCATTATTTTGCATTTTGTTGGGTTTTGGGTTTTTGGCAGTGTAATACTGAGTATGCAATATTTGGTAAGAATATTTCTTGTAAGTAATTACAGAATTTAGTAAGGTCTAAGCCCACTAAATATCACATTTAATGATCTAGAAATTTATGGACTCTTTAATCCCCAGAATTAGACAAAGTAATTTTTTAAAAGGCTTGATATGCTTAATATAAAATGTTTTATATGGAATATTTCTGGGGCGCCTGGGTGGCGCAGTCGGTTAAGCGTCCGACTTCAGCCAGGTCACGATCTCGCGCTCCGTGAGTTCGAGCCCTGCGTCGGCCTCTGGGCTGATGGCTCAGAGCCTGGAGCCTGTTTCCAATTCTGTGTCTCCCTCTCTCTCTGCCCCTCCCCCGTTCATGCTCTGTCTCTCTCTGTCCCAAAAATAAATAAATGTTGGGAAAAAAAAATTTAAAAAAAAAAATGGAATATTTCTTTCCACTCACTCACCATCACAAAAATGATACTTACTTGAATACCCAAATTAGACTGAAGCTTTGTAAAATTTTGACATCTTTAAATTATGTTTTCTTAAATTATGATCTCATTGTAAAATATTACTATATCATTAATATATTTTTAAATGATAATATTAATATATTAAATATAACATATAAAATATATTAAAGACATTTTGCAAACTAAGGCCAAGCTGTTCTCATTTTAAACAGTAGAAAGAATTTGTAAAAATGACATGCAAGCTGAAGCTGTGCAAAGTGATCTTTTTTTAATGTTTTTTTTTAATGTTTATTTATTTTTGAGAGAGAGAGTGCATACACATGCCAGCGGGGTAGGGGGAAGGGGAGGGGCAGAAGGAGAGGAATGGGAGTAGCTCTGCTGTGACAACAGAGAGCCCAACGGGGGCTCAAACTCACTAACCATGAGATCATGACCTGAACCAAAGTTGGATGCTTAACCAACTAAACCACTCAGGTGCCCCAAAGTAATCTTAATAATTAATAGCACAAACTGTAGTTTTGTGACTTAAAATTAAAATTTTTCTCATTAATACTTGTGAATGTACAGTTGACCCTGAAACAATGTGGGAGTTAGGGACATCAGCTCCCTTCCACACAGACACAGCTGAAAATTAGTATATAACTTTGACCCTCCTAGAACCTAACTACTAATAGCCTACAGTTGACTGGAGGCCTTACCGATGACATACACAGCTGATTAACACAAGTTTTGTATATGTATTATTTCCTTTATTCTTGCAATAAAGTAAACTAGAGAAAAGAAAATGTTACTAAGAAAATCCTAAGGAAGATAAAATATATGTACAATACTGTATTTATAGAAAACTATCTGCATATAAGAGGACCTGCAGAGTTCAAACCTGTGTTATTTAAGGGTCACGTATGTAAGGAAAGGAATAAAAATAGCAAATCTGATATTTATTTAGTACTTCATAGTTTAAAACATAAGAAACATTGAGGGGCGCCTGTCGGTTAGGCATCTGGCTTCGACTCAGATCATGATTTCACAGTTCTTGGTGAAGAACTTCTTAGTGAAGCCCATTTTGGGCTCTATTCTGACAGTGAGGAGCCTGGAGCCTGCTTTGGATTCTGTCTCTCCCTCTCTCTCTCTCTGCCCCTCCCCCTGCTCACAAACTCTCTTCCTCTCTCTCTCTCAAAAGTAAATAAACACGGATAATTTTTTTAAAAAATAAAACATAAGAAACATTGAAAATTAAAGTGTTTTATTTACAAAAAATGTATCAAGTACAGTTTGAACATTATTCTCTTTTCATAAAATATGGAATAGGCATCTTTCTATGCTTTGGTGAAATCATAATAATCCTTTCTAATTGTAAATCAGCTTCCAACACTTTTTTCCTTGCACTTTCAAGAATTCCTTGAGGGTTAATGTTTTTGCAGGCATTACTTTCTCTGGCATATATTCCTCTCTTTTTTGTTGTTTTGGTTTGGGTTCCTGTTACAACCACTTCATTCACTTTCACTAAATTCTACTGGCTATATATCTCAATATATATATCTATATACTGGCTATATATTCTACTGGCTATATATCTCAAATGGCAGCAGTAATAACATCCCCACAATCTGCTCTTCTTTCCTAAAACTCTATATACTTCTAATAAAACTTCGCTTCTTACATTACCACGTTTTGGTTTTTCACAGCAATTTCATCTTTGTCGGCTAATCCTCTTTTTCAATTATCCAGTTTCGAAAATTGTCACATGAGTTTATTCAGGTACACAATTATATGCTTTGCTGTCTGGACATGAACTGCGTAACAGATTTACAGTAACAAAGTTAGTGAACATACTTTGAAAGAAATTATGTGATTGATCGTTGATCAGGTTGTGTATCTATTATTTACATAGTAATTTTTAGATTGCAGAACATCAGCAAAAGCTTTACTTTATGCATTTACAGTTAATATACTGAGGTAATTGAAATTTGACCCATATTCAGAGATTTGTTCTATTTAATTAAACCATGATAACTGAAATTTATGCATATTGGAATTGTGCAGAGCAGCAACTGCCTGTATTTAAAGCTCATTTATTACTTTATACCTAGAAAACTACTATTAATTTTTTTAAGTATCCAAGTGGATTTTAAAAAAATTAACGTTTATTTATTATTGAGAGACAGAGAGAGACAGAGCATGAGCAGGGGAGGGGCAGAGAGAGAGAGAGGAAGACACAGAATCCGAAACAGGCTTCAGACTCTGAGCTGTCAGCACAGCGCGACGCGGGGCTCAAACTCACAAACCGCGAGATCCTGACTTGAGCCGAAGTTGGCTGCTTAACCGACTGAGCTACCTGGGCGCCCCTATTAAATTTTATTATAGTATTACTTTAATAAATTTTGGTGCCTAAACCCCCCCCCCTTTTTTTTTTGCAAATGCAATCATCCTGCTAATACAAATTTGAATCCTTTTGCTTGTTTTTAATATTAAGATAAAGGGTGTGGGTTCTAAGTTTTAGAAATGATACTAACTTTGAAAGTCATACATGAAAGTTGTTTACATTGTATTCATTAATGTAAAGCTTTTTGGTAGAGGTTTCTCAGTCATAACAGGAAGAAAAGAAAACATTAAAGGAAGAAAAGAAAGAATATAAAAACAAAAAGAAATTGAAAGGGAGACGACAAGGAGATCCCAAGGGATCTTGGGGGACCTCTCCTAGCTTTCTTTCCCTTCTAGGGAGTCTAGAGACTCCCTAGGGTACAGAGAAAGGGATGCTCTCATATCTAATGCGGATATTTTAGCAAGTATCCTCTTAGTAAACATAGATGATTCAACATAATCAAATTTGAGTCACACAGTGCTCTTTCAGATAGAATGTCTTGATTTCAATATTATAAATCAAATTAAGAAAGAGAAGAAATAAACATTGAACACCCTATTAAAACCAACATTCTTCCACTTTAAAATTCTGCACTTGTGATGAGGACTGGGTGTTAGATATAAGTAATGATTTGCTAAATTCTACTCCAATATTATACTATATGTTAACTAACTAGAATTTAAAAACTTGAAACATGAAAAAAATAATAAAATCCTTACCCTTTTTTTCAGTTGGCTTCATTGCCGTTTCAGTAGTTGAGCAGGGCTGAGATTATGACTTTTGAAAAAAGAAATCTAAATATTATTACCAAAGGATTGTCTATGGGGCCATTTCTATTTGACATTTTGTAATTTTCTCATCAATTTACATCACCATGCAGAATTTTTAGGATACATGCATGGACAACCATTCCAGAATATACACATGAAATCTTTCTCTTTTGCACATGAACTTCAACTTGGTTAGGTACAGAGATTTGCATCGCATACTTTTTCCTAACAAACCTTTGTAGACATTACTCCCATATTTTCTGGCATGTTTGAAGTTAGTAAGAACAAAGTCTGAAACTGGCTTATTTTTCTTTGTAAGTAAACTATGTCCAGTATCTGAATATGTGAAGAATGTTTTTCTTTAACTTTAGGACTCAATAACTTTACCAATTTATTTATTAATGTTAATTTTCAATAATAATGCAATGTATACAGTAAGCCTTTTATTCCACACGTTCAGACCCTTAATTTCCATTTCATCTTTGAATATAATCTCCACTCAATTTTGATCTAGTTTATGTTAATTTACTTAGGAATATCAATTTTGATCAGGTTTCCTGACCATGATTTCCACTTTTATACCTACTGTTTTCCCTACAACTGCTTTCCTCTTTTATCCCCCTTCACTACATTTTAGGGGATTTTCCCAAGCCTGCTTTCCATATCACAGATAAAAAAATTTAAAGGTTAGTTGTGATCTTTGCTCTTTCTAGTGTCATTTTAATGATATATAATAACATTATTTGCCTCCTTTAATTCTTTCCTTAGTTCTGCCACCAATAGTTATGATAAATCTTTTATATTGCTTCCTTGTCTTATTGCATCATTTCATAATATTTAAATTTTCTTTAAATTATGAGCTTTTTCCTGGGGCGCCTGGGTGGCTCAGTCAGTTGAGCGTGGGACTTGGGCTCAGGTCATGATCTCGCGATCTGTGGGTTCAAGCCCCGCATTGGGCTCTGTGCTGGAATCTCAAGCCTGGAGCCTGCTTCAGATTCTGTGTCTCCCTCTCTTTCTGCACCTCCCCCACTCATGCTCTGTCTCTGTCTGTCTCAGAAATAAATAAACATTAAAAAATAAATTTAAAAAATTATGAACTTTTTCTTAAAGTTTTTCTAAGGTATACCTATTTAAGAACTATATTATCTCTTTATTTCCTTAATTTTGTTTATTTTCTTCCTATCATTGAAGAAAGATGACAGAAAGCCCACAACTTATTTTGTTTTCTGCTTACTTACCTTTGGGTGATCTTTTCTATATGGTGCCGTCTAATTCCCCCTGCTCCTGCTCACCCACTGTCTCCATTTGTTTCTAAACATCATTAGAATTCTTGTATCATAGCACTTAAGCTGGAAGTAAGGATGGGAGTGTATGAATGGGTGACGAATGCCTAATTTTTCAACTTCTTCACAAAGCTTAGGGTGAAATTGGTGTTGGGGTGGGGGGGGGCAGATATTATAGAAAATAACTTAGAAAACTATTACACTAAGGACATTTTATTCCACAATCACTGTATTTTGTACCTATATTTCTTAAAAAACTCTGCATCAGTCATGAGCCCTGCTATGTTAGAGGCATATTCCCTGCTAAAGTTGGAGAATGGACATTTTGTAGTTTTAGTTGGATTCTAGTTTGAGAGGTTCCGCAAATTTTCCTTAAGAGTTAGAAGGAAGCACCTAAGTTTGGTAGAACAGGACCAAACATCTTTCTTTCTTCCAGTCATACTTGCTATTCACACTTGTGGAATTGGCTCCTTAGAGGTTGTTCTCTATCATTTTGAAATCTACCACAGCCTCCAGACCTTGGGTGGTTTTCTTCTATTTCATGTCAGACCAAAATTGTACCAATCTGAAAAACTATGTTCAAGAAAAGAATATGGCAAGAAGCCAGTATTTCTCTATCATTCCTGCCAGTACTATTGCTCTTTGGCAGGTAAAGGGGGATTCAAACTGGCAATACCTATACCATTCCATTGCCTGCTTTTTGAGGCAGTCCTATACCCAGAAACTTAGCGCTATTTTTGTTTTCTACAAAGACGTTTACCAGTAATTTAAAATTATTCCCTGCACTTCTAGGGAAGGTAATTTTGTCTCAACTTCTTTTTTTTAAATTTTTTTAAAACATTTATTCATTTTTGAAAGACAGAGAGACAGAGCACAAATAGGGGAGGGCTAGAAAGAGAGGGAGACACAGAATCTGAAGCAGGCTCCAGGTTCCCAGCTGTCAACACAGAGCCTGACGCGGGGCTGGAACTCATGAACCACGAGATCATGACCTGAGCCCAAGTCAGCCGCTTAACCGACTAGGCCACTTAGGCACCCCTGTCTCAACTTCTACTGTTATTTTAATTTAGTTATAATTTTAAACATTGCAATGTTTTTAAGAAAGAGTTTTTAAAATTTGTGATATGAAACTAATTTGTATGTTTCTGAACCTTTTTCTCTTATTCATCATTTGTTTTGGTTATTTCAGTGAATAAATCCATCTTTATGCCAATAGTTTTAACTTAGCCAAGGATAAAAATAGGTAATAGAGAAGGATAATCATATTCTTGCTCTATACCCAGTCTTTCAATGTTTTTTAGAAGTTCTTCACTCCCCATAAGATAAAGTCCAAATTTATAAAATAGCAAACAGGTGCCTGTTTATCTCTCCAGTCTCATCTCTCACTCTTCACACCTGGTATGTAGGGCTGCAACTATATTTGACTGAGTTGTTCTCTTATATGGCATCCTTTCTCTCACCTTTGAAACTCTCTCACCTTTGAAACTCTACTCCCTCCTTTCTTCTTGCTCATTTCCCTTATTTCTAAATATTTGTTGAGAATCCATTCAGTCACTCTACCTTCCTGGTAGCTTTAACACCTTTCTTCTCACATAAGTACATACACATGGACAGACACATACATAGGCACAGGGACCATGCCACAGTCTGTACATCTGTCATTTTATCCCTAATGCTGGATTGATATTATCTGGTTATTTTCCCATTTCTACTAATAAATTGTGTGCTAGTTGGCCTACTGCTTGACTCATAATCAAATACATGTTTCTTCTAAATGAATTGATTCATTACTTATAAATTTATTGGAAGTTATCCTATACCTTTATATATTTTTAGTCCGTCTCAGGATTTAGAATACTCTGTTACTACCAGTGATATAAAATATATTTTTATATATTTTATAGTTCATCTGAAATAACTAACACATTTTTGATAGTTTCTATTTCCAGTTCTCCAGAATCTAAAGAAGAATGTCGTATTTGCTTTATTCATATCCTTTGAGGATTTATAACTTTTTTTTAATTTTTTTTCAACGTTTATTTATTTTTGGGACAGAGAGAGACAGAGCATGAACGGGGGAGGGGCAGAGAGAGAGGGAGACACAGAATCAGAAACAGGCTCCAGGCTCTGAGCCATCAGCCCAGAGCCTGACGCGGGGCTCGAACTCACGGACCGAGAGATCGTGACCTGGCTGAAGTCGGACGCTTAACCGACTGCGCCACCCAGGCGCCCCAAGGCTTTATAACTTTTAATTATTTTGTCTCTTTAAGCCAATATTCTAGTCAATTTGCACTACCCAGGATTTGTTTTATAGCATTTTCCATTCACTCGCCTTTTTTTTTCCCTTTCTCTAGCCTCCAAAGTTTTTTTTTCCAGTTTCAGGACTACCTAAAACATATTTTATTAAACCACTCTGGTTTCTGATATACATACAATAAGAAAATAATTATATCTTATTTTTAAAAAATTCATTTACCTGCAATATCATTTTAATCTCTTTACAACAAAGTGGGTTAATATTTTCCAAAAGTAATGTGCAGTAATTCTTGTCTGTTTTTTCCTAAGTTATAACTAAAAGTTTAGGGCCTATTTTCTTGTAAATTTAGTTTAGGTTGTTTTTCAAAGTTGCTAACCTACATTGAAGCTAATCTTCTACTTTTTAGCCCACAGTCTATATGAAAACATTAGTTAATCATTATCAGCTTAGCATTTCAGTGATTGGAAGAATATATTGCTGCTTTAAACTTTGCTATTTCACTATTTAGTCTTTTGTCATTAAATTAAAATGTTCAACAAAAAGCAAATTGATTCAGCCATCAGTTGATTTTGAATAAAAAAAAAACCATGGAGTATGTTGTCAACATTCACCCATGGATAATACAAGATTTTTTGAATATAGGTAACCGTGGTTACCTTATTAGCAATCATTAACTAAAGCCAGATAAAGTACTTTAATCTAGCTTGTTAATAAGCAGTTTATATTCTATACAGAAACCTAGTTTATATGCACACCTATGGGTATAGTGTTATCACTACTGGGTTCTTGCCAAGTAAATAAGAGTGGTGTTATTGGGACAATGGGACTCTCTTAAAGAGCCATGGAGCACTTCCAGTGACAAGTATATTTAATTCTGAGTCTTAATTATTGCTTCAAGTCCAGAATTGCCTAAAAGAGCACATTCTAATAGTCCTAATTAAATCCAGAGCTTTCCAGAGTTTAGCCACTGAGTACTGTTGAATATATGTTTGAGAGTCATATGTTTGCTTCCACAATTATAGGGATATTGTGCTTTCTTATAGTCATAGTTTACTTTCAGCTCGAACATTTCCTTTTGAAGCTCACCCTCAATGACAAAAACGATTATATCTGATCAGGGAATAAATGACATTTGCTATAAAAATCAGACTTGCAACTTAAATAATGGCTCATACCATTCACAATCTGTGAAAATCCTCTGAAACCATATTCATGTGTCCACCAAAAAATGCTGAACTGTTTTCAATTCTCTGATTCTTTTGAACTAAGCCCATTCCTGAAATATGGTATGGGGATAAAAGATAAAATTCAGCTGCCATATACTTAGTCCACACACACAGTTTGATTTTTAGTACTTGTGTTTGCTTTTAAAGTTTTTCAGTCGTCGAGCAGTCTTATGTTCAAAATGTTCAAACAATAATACGATAAAATCATGTGAGTCACCAAGGATCTGAGGAAAAAAAAAAAACAAAAAAACTTCAGAACACATTCCTTGCAAGACGTGAACTGAGCCATCAGGTCTGTAAGTTTCTAGAGTATTTCCATCATTTCTTTTTGTAGCTGCCTCAGAAAAATTCAAATCTTGATACGTCATGGTTTTATACAACCCTTATACCATGTCTCGTCCTCTCACCTGCCCAATGCTCCAGACGTTACTGCAGCAACTGTTTCCTGTAAGTGTAACCTGAACTTACTTGATTTTTGTTGCCCCATACATCACACTGCTTCCTGAACATCTGGCCTGTCACTCACAGCACAGCTAAAAGTGCAAGGGCGTATACAAACGCTGGTGGTTATCCTTGGCCAGTGAAGAATGGGCACCTGTGAATACAAACTCCCTTCCTTGGTACCTTGAGCAAATAATACTAAATTGATTCAACATGGCTCCTCAGAGGACTCCTGTCAGTTCAGCTCCATCTGCCCACAGTGACAATTAGCCTAAGGATCCATCATCATTTTGTCTTTCCTTTTTCCCTACCTCCCTCTTCGGAGTTACCTGATTCCTCAAAGAGTACCAGACTACTGCTACTCAGGTCCTTGGGTCAAGTTCTACTTTCTGGGGGGAAGTCAGGATAAGAAATTTTGTTTCATATTTCTGAAATCCTATATGATGAGGAGAGTGGAAAGCATAATCATTAAGAAAAGTTATCATTTCTTACCTTTTTCAGTGTATTCATTAAAACTATTACATCCAAGCATAAGGTATTTTCTGTGGTTTTGGGTTCTTTTGTTCTTTTGTTTTTTTGCGTTTTTTTGTTGTTGTTTTGTTTTGTTTGAGAGAGCACTAGCAGGGGAGAAGGGTAGAGGAAGAGAGAGAAAATCTCAAGCAGGATCCCTGCTCAGTACACAGCCTAACGCAGGGCTCGATCCCACGACCCTGGAATCATGACCTGAGCAGAAATCAAGAGTCAGATGCTCAACCAACTGAGACACCCAGTGAACCCACAGGCATCAATTTTTTGATAATTATATTTACCATGTCTTAAACTAGGGTCTTTACAGTGTCTTAAACCTACTCCTGTTTAAATATTTTTTTTTTTATCACAGCTAGTAGAAACAATCCTTTCAGTTGTTCAGGGAATAATTAAAATTAGATTCTCTCCTTTCTCTCACAAGCCACATCTAAATGCTCTGCTCTGAAAAATGCTATCTGCTTTACTTTCTAAATATAATCAGGTTGCGACCACCGCTTTAACCCTCCCTGCTACTGTTATCTCTTGCCTGGGGTTTGTAATAGCCTTCCTGCTTTTAGATTTGTTCCCTCTAATCTGAATTCAGAATAGATACCAAAGCCATCTTAAAAGAAATTGCTAGATCTTGTCATCTGCCCTAAACTCTAATATCATTTTCCATCTCATTCAGATTAAACCCAAAGTTTATGTCATAGCCTACAAGACACAAAGGCATCTGAATTCACTCTGTGCTACCGTCACCCTTTCTCACTCCACTCCAGCCATACTGGCCTCTTCTTTACTCCTTGAACAGGCCCCTCTAGTAGTTCTCCTCTAATATTATATTTATACTTTTGCCTTGCTATTCTCTCTGCCTGGAATGTTTGACTGTAAGATAAAATACATAATCAAACATTTACTCACTCCAGGTAGTAACTCAAATGTAACCTACTTAGGATGCCACCCTATTTAAAGTATTACACTCTGGCACTAATTATCTTCTCTCACGTTTATTTTTCCCCTTAGCCCTTAGCACTACACGCTATACTCCATGTTTTTCTCACTTATCTGGCATAGTGTCTGTGTGTCTTCACAAATATAACTAAACTGATGAGGGGAGATTATTTTCTGCTATATTCACTGTTGTATCTCTCCTACCCCTCACCTCATGAATCTAGAAAAGTATCTGGTACACAGATGACAGTAGCATTTGTTCAATTAATCAATATTTAATGAAATGAATTTTTAAAAGATTTGAACTTTTTCCCCCCTCTCCAATTTTTTAAACAAACACTACCTGGGACAAGTTAATTCAGTTTTTGTTTTTAAATCAATTTCATATGTATATTACTTTCTTGATTCTTATTTTTATTTTATATCTATGTATTTCATTATCATTCAGTAAAACTCTACCCTTATTTTCAGTATGATATCTTCTTTTACCATTTTGTATTTAGAATAATAGTAATACATTTTCCAACACTTGGAAATTTTTAAGTTATTTTCTTATTGGTTTCTAGATTAATTCAGTGGTGGTCAGAGAAGGTACTCTGTATGGCTTTAAATTTTTGAAATTTGTTGAATCTATTTTGTAAGTCAGTGTATATTAGAAAATGTTGAATCTATTTTATGAGTCAGTGTATATTAGAAAAATATTCTATGAGAACTTCAAAAAGTGTATACTGCACTTTTGGGATGTAGTTTCTTTATATACTAATTAGGTCAAGTTTGATCATTCTAATGTTCAAATCTTCTATATAGTTACTGAATTTCTGTTTGCTGCCTTTCTAAGGTTTTGAATATATTAATTTTTCTATTTATTACTGATGATTTTGGCTAAATATATTGTGAGGTTATGTCATCAGGTGTATTCAAACTTAGAATTATTGCATTATTTTGGTGTATTTTACATTTTATGGTCATTGACTATCCATCTTCCACTCTAATAATGCTTTTTAACCTTGAAACTTTTATCTGTCAGTATTGTTATATCAGCTTTGACTTGGCTTCTATTTGTAAATAGTATATGTTTTTTATTTTATAGAAAAGGATATTTTCTATTATTTATTTCCATCTTATATCCTTATATTAAATGTGTATCACTTATAAGTAGCATACAGTTTTTTAAAATCCATTTTTGGCAGTGTCTGTCATTTATTTGGTGTAGTTTTTATATGTAAATTTAATATTACTGACATATTGTGTTTCTTACTGTTTTATACTATGAAATTAACTTAGATTTTCCTACATATTTGTCTTTCCCATTGTTCTTAATTTTTCCTATAAGTCTGTGCTTCCATCTGGTGTAGTTTTCCATTGCTAAAATTTCCATTTTTTTTTTAATTTTAAGTTTATTTTTGAGAGAGTGAGAGATCATGAGTGGGGGAGGAGCATAGAGACACACACACACAGAGAGAGAGAGAGAGAGAGAGAGAGAGAGAGAGAGAGAGAGAGAGA